>NC_052482.1:1450929-1504645 GCF_009730915.1 Dioscorea cayenensis subsp. rotundata
GGAAGAAATGAAAAACCCTGGAACAACACCGTTGAGTTGGCGGGTGGTGGTATTTATAGTTGAATCTTGGAAAGATCAACGGCTTGTGAAAGCTTTCACGATTTAATGAGATGATGACACGTGTTCAGTTTTTAGATGTCAACTGAATGAGTGCAACCCGGGAACTTGCCGTGATTTTCTAAATTCGAATCTTGAGACCATCGAACGGCTGGGTTTCTGTGTCCGAAATTAAAATCTTTCTCAAATTTTAAAAGGATTTGAGAAATTTATCAGTTGCAAAGAGAATTGCTTAAATTAGTTGGATATTGGATATCTAAATTGAAATTTAAATGAATACTATTATTAGTTAAATTATAATATTAATAAATAATATCTCATCAGATAATTTGTAATTATGATATATATTCTCCATGTTTTTAATTGATCTGAAAAGGCAAAGGAGGGACTAGTTATATATATATATATAATGAAATTTCAGTTCATTTTTAATTCTAATGTTTTAAAATTAGCATAAAAGAAAAAAGTTAATGAAGATAAATTTGATTAAAAGTAGTCTCATTTATTAATGTATTTAAGAATGTTATATTTAATATTATATCCTAATCCAATAAATTGGAGGACTTCATCACAATAAACTTCAAAAATGAAGTTTCCAAGTAAACTCTTGTTAAAACATTGTCACTCTCTGAATAATTTCTTTGTTCTTCAGAATTGAATTGACTAATAATTCAGGAAAGCTACCAAAACTTATTTATTTATTTGTTTATTTACTTAATATTGTTATCTATTTGTTAAGATAAGTACTAGCAAGAGTGGTCCCTGGTCGAGAATTTGTGACTCAAGCAAATATTTTTGAATTTCAATGATGCACAATAGTTTGATCTGAACTATCCAATCAATTTATGCACCATATCTACTAGACCTACATGAAACTATAAACTAACACCAAACAACTGAAATAATCTGTTGCTCACTCTATCTCTATCTTTCAATGGTTATTGTGCTCAATTGCGAACGTTCCATGAAGGTCCGCAGTTGATGTTTCCTCTAGATATATGTCATGATTTTCAAGTCAAACAAAGCAATCAAATGTAAACAATTTTGAAGAATTTTTACATCGGATTAAATTCATATAATGATATTTCAAATTAACAACCACTATTAAGCGTAGTAGAATGTTATGAAATGATGAATGGACTGACCTATGGTTGAATCCTTGGAATATCTTCTAACGTGCACATGGTAGAACTTTAATCACCCAATGTAGCGTCTGGCCAAATTAAGTCATTAAGCCACCTCTTGTCGCCTTTGTAAAAAAGAAAAAACTTTAAATTATGTATTAATTTTTGTTTTATAAATATAAAAAAATAAATTCTGGGTTTGAATGGAGTTTAAACAAACAATATGGGAGCTGACCATGCATTCTTTTTTCTTTTACTAAAACATCACTTTGAAAATGGAGGGAGCACCTTGTATTTCAGCGCTATATATAAAAATTTAATTTTAAATAAATTATATTATTGAATAACCTGGTGAATAAATCACCGAATTTCTAACTAGCAAACTTTGAAAGTTAGAATCCCAACACTTAATATTTAAAACTAAAAATTACATTTTTCTCATCAATGGCAAGGAATTACAATTTCAATAGAGTAGATTCAAAACTTGACTTAAAATCGAAAATAATAAATTTCTTAAAAAACAATTATTTTGATCTTCCAAAAATTTCACTAACCACTTAAGTGGAAAAAAAGAAAATTTTATGCACTTACAAAACCTTTTTTAATCATACACGGATTGATAAAGAACTAATTGGGTAAATTTAAAACATTCACCATTCAACACATAAAATTTGTTCAATGTTTCAATAAGAGCTAAGGTCTAAAATATGGAATAAACAAGTATTTCCACGACTCTACCACCCAGCAAATTCTATTCTATTTAACATTTTTTTTAGGTAAACTACCCAGATAGTCCCTAAACTATGGGGTTGTTCCTATTTTGGTCACTGAAGTTTGAAAAATTTCAATTGCATCCCTAAACTATCTATTTCCTTTCAATCAAGTCCTCCTGACAAACGGCGTTAACGGCAAGCTGACGTGGCGTGCCACGTCACTGGCAACTTTCCACGTCAGCTTGCTCATAGTTTATTCATTGGCAATTTTATAATCTTGAGTGACCAAAATAGGAACAATCCCATAGTTTTTATAAACTTGAGTGACCAAAATAGGAACAACCCAATAGTTTAGGGATGAAATTAAAATTTTCAAAACTTTACTTGCCAACACAAGTCATAGGCTGATAGCACAGATTTTTGTTTGAAAATATATATTTATATTAGCAAAACATAACTTCAAACATTCAAAAATTGATAGTATAATGTGATATGTTTCCACCTATTTAATACATAACCTTTGTAATTGTAGTTTAATAAAAAACAAACAAAAAAACAACAAAATCACTTAATCATTGCAATCCAAAGATTAACCAAAGCTTCCACATCATGCACAACTTCCCCAGTAGCAGTCCTTTTGCTCATGTGCACCCTTGGACAAATCTTTCTTGGCCTGTTGTTGAGCATTTTCAACATATTTACACATCTTTCTTTTTCCCAACCCTAACTTTGCAGTTTGAGATAACCCTTCCATATATCTTGAAGACACTTGTCTCCCTTGCAGCTTTTGTTGTTGCCTTGGTGGATTTGTAACTTGGCTTTGTTGTGTATTCATAGTTTGAGAAGTGCCCTATACAACTCCGAATATCACAAATCATCAAAGCAGAAAAGCCATTGAAAGGAAAATTTGTTAATGATTAATAACAAATCATACTTACATCAGGCATCCATCTTACAGTTATTGTATGAGCTTGAGTGGATATATTTTGCCCAACTGGATTTGGCATCTAATTTGTTGAAATACAGAATTAGTATCTTACACAATTTAAAAAAACTCTATGAAAGTAATACAGATTTTTTTACCTCATGATTAATATTCTGACTTTGTGGTTGAAATGAGTTATTTTCTAGCTGAGAGGAGTTATTTTGTACATGTGGACATGGACCCTGATGGAGAAAAAAAATTAAAAAAAAATTAGTGTATCACAAATGTGAACCATGAAACAAGACCATATTTACCTCTTGCACATTAACCTGATGCAACATTTCAGACCTCTCTTGGGTTAAAGCTTGAGAATGACCCTATAAATTAATTACACAGCTTGAGAATATCATATTATTATCCCATGAGACTTGATTTTCATAGAGTAGTAGGCATACCTCTTGGCTTGCACTTAGTTGAACCCTTCGAGATCCATGTTCAGTTACAGTTTGTGAAGAACCCTATAGACAAGCCCAAAAATCAATAATCACCTATTTAAGAATCATTAAAACAAAAACATAAAGGGCTTAAAACAACAAACTCACATCAGGCATCCACCTAACAGTAGTTATAGAACTTGGGTTGTTTTCCCTTCTCAAAGGAGCCCTCTGATTTGCAAAAATAAAATTGAATATCAAATTATCAATCTTTCAATGCTTTCCCTTTGTTGGTTGGTTGGGACTTGAAGTTGCTATACAGATGCCTCACACAATTCCTGTGTTCAGCATCAGGCACTAACTCCATTAAAGCATCCACAAGTCCCTGCATAGTTCCACAACTGAATAAGTAATAGAATCACCAACATCTAAGTTAAGGTTACATAATAATTAAAACATAAGCAAAAGAAAATACCTTTTGTTTGTCTGACATGAAAGACCAATGGTAAGCATTCACTATCTCAAAATCTTGTATCAACAACTGAATGAACCAACACCATGATTGAAAATTTTCATTTTCAACAGCAGCAAATTAAGGCGAGGGGATACATGCAATCATTGGCATCAATGCCAACTGCCACCATAAGATGTCCTCCATAATAACCTTTCAAAAAACATGCATCAAGACTAATGATTGGTCTACAACTAGATTTAAACCCATCTTTGCATGCTTGCAAGCAAACATACATCCTTAAGAATAACCTGCAATCCAAGTGGAAAATTGTTGTAGTTCCTATATTCGTTTGCCTAAGCTCTTGTAAATAATCATAAATCTTTGCATATTGCTCTGTTGCATTCCCACAAACCTTTTCTAGTGCCATTATTTTAGCCCGGTAACATTTACTCAAAGGGACCAACAAATTAAAATCTCTCCTCACATCTTGCTGTAGTGAGCTAATGGAATAATTTTGATCACTAGTAAATTTGTGCAGGTAGTGAGAGGCCATCCATTTTGAGGTGACATTCATGTTCTTGATAACCTTGGAGCATGTGTGCTGACTAACATAGGTTTTTATTTGCCATGTGCTATCCAAATTATCTCTTGGATTCATTTTCGATCCCCAAACTGCCCATGGACAATCCTGCTTACATATAGCTTTAATTCTGTCTTTATCATTCTTGACAAACTTGACATTGTATCTATTCCTTCTACCATACTGCCTCACTGCTTCTTTTAGTGTCTCTCTACTAGAAAAAAGCATCCCTTTTTCTAGTTTTGCTATTTCCATATCAGTGTCATTGTTAAACTCCGGCCATCTTCTCTTTGAACATGCACCTACATCATCAGGATCATCCACACTATGCAAGGAATGTGAACTATCATCCTCTGAGTTTTCAATTTCATGCATTCCTTCTGTCACAACACCAAGTAAGGAATCTGATTTGTCATTTTCTTGCACATCACCCATATCCCTTTCTATCCCAAGATCAACATTAATATCATACACTTGGTCATCATCATCCTCCATGTCAAAATCACTTTCATTAAATTCAGAGTCAGAACTATCAATGTGAGACCCAATCTCTTGATCAGAAACTACATTACACTCATCTTCTTCACAATTAGACAGTCTACTGTCAAACCCAAAGCAAGCAGAAATTACTTCCTCTGGACAGTTAGCATCAACCTGCAATTTTTTTAATCATATGCCACTATCATGCATTGAAAGAATAAAGTTTAGTAAATTTAAGTACATGTATTAACATTCTAAGACATGTAAGAATATAAGCATAAAAAATTTAGTAAATTTAATTACTTATAAGTACATGTATGTAATCTAAACACCCTCATTATTTTTTTATTTGGTAATACATAAAGTTGGGTGACACTATGACACATGGAGCATTAACATTCACAATCACTGCATCTTATGAATTAGTAGCAAGATTTTGATAGACTAATGGATGAACTAAAACCTACCAATATTTGACCGATGAACTATCTATGCATCAATGCCATTCACTAAAAAATTACCATATCCCCAATAATATTGAGAAAACATACGAAATATAGGCAACTAGATTAGAAATTTCTTTCCACAATAAAAATTTTCTCTGAATTTGGCTACAGGACTCTCATAAAAATACCTAGATTTTTATTACATTACATAGAGAGCAAAAAAAAAAAAGGCATGTAGTGGTCACCTCCAAGCTTGATTTCATGAGACAAAAATCAACACTTAAATCACCTTGTTCTTCATGTTTTCAAAACAACTTGACAAAAATCAACACCAAAATCAGACAACAATGTTATTCTAGGGCATGGAAAGAGAAAAAGAAGGGCTAGCTTCGGGGAAGGGCACCTACCTCAATATTATTCTCCTCCGTCACACCACTCCGCGATTGCTCTGTCTCTTCCCTGGCGCCATGCTCATCGAGTCCTTCCTTCGTGGATGAATGCAAAGGAAAGTGAGATAAAAGGGAAAGTAAAAAGCTCACTGTAGAGGTGAAAGAGATGAAGCCATGTGGCAACTATGGGCAAGCTGACGTGGAAAGTTGCCAGTGACGTGGCACGCCACGTCAGCTTGCCGTTAACGCCGTTAGTCAGGAGGACTTGATTGAAAGGAAATAGATATTTTAGGGATGCAATTGATATTTTTCAAACTTCAGTGACCAAAATAGGAACAACCCCATAGTTTAGGGACTATTTGGGTAGTTTACCCTTTTTCTTCAGCCGCATATGGAATGTGAAATCTTTCTCATTATGGAATGTGAAATCTTTCTCATGTTACAAAAATCAAATGTTTCATTTCATTTAGAAAAAAACCATTTATTTTTGAACAATGTCTTTGTCATCTGATCCATTAACGTTCTGTTAGTTTTCTATAAAAATATAACCTCATAACTCCTTGGCTTTTCAAACCACGAAACATCCCTAAAGGCCTTAATTCAATGAGTTTAAATTCCTTCTTAGAGTTTTTAACCAACATAAAACAAATATAATTAAAAAACAATCCAATAAATGAGAAGGCAATATTCTTGAAGACCTATATGACATAAAAAATCAGATCTTGGTGGATTCTCACTAAAACAACTACAGCTGAAGCCATCGCCTGCAACAGAAATTAAACCATCAAGAATATAAAATGCTACATCAGCAGCAGAAAGTGAACATCTAAACAACAATGTATACAGCAAATGAAAATTCAATTCAATGTTGTAAAAGGTTAACCAGATAGCAAATAGGATCAACATCTATTTGAAAAACCACAGCAAGAACTCATCCAATTCAATGTTGTAAAAGGTTAACCAGATAGCAAACTAATGCTGGACAAGATGCTACGAAAGAGAAACGGTTCACAAACCTTGTGCTTGGAAATGCTACAAAATAGGAAAAGATCTACCACCGATGGGCGCCCACGATCGAATACAGGATCTAACAACTCACCATCCTCCGGATCTGCCAAAGGGATACAGAGTCGGGGTTTTTCTCCTCATTGACCTGAAAAAGCTTGAGAGAAAAGAAACAAGGAAAGGGGCACAACCTCCTGCTCTCCAAACAAACAATACCACCCCCTTTTGGCATCCAAGTCAAGTATTAAATCCTTGGAACAACCCTCCAAAGCGTAGGAAAACTAAAAGATAACCAAAGGTATTAAGCTAACACACACTTAAGAGATAATTAATACTAAAGAGAGTACTGCAGCAATAGAATGTAAAATAGATATCCAGAAACCAGTCAACTTGATAGGTCTTCAGTCTAGCAGCCATAACTCCTTCTAGGAACCTCCAATTAAGATAAAGTTTGTTGGGTTGGAAACTAGACTTCATTGGCTTTCCAACCATGGGTTATATGCATCTTTTAGACCATACAATTGCTACAATTTCCATGAATAATTTCACCAAAAACTGGGTGATCATCTGAAGAGTCTGCCATGTCCAAGTGCTCAACACTTGGTCTTTCTGACTTTGCTTCGGCATCAAACTCCCTTGGTTGAAAGACTCGCCCTCAAGGCCAAATTTTCATGTGTTCCATGATAAGGAGAAAGATGAGTTACATTAAAAGTTTTAGAGACTTCATATTCTGAAGGCAGGTCAATCTCATAAGCATTCTCCCTGATTCTCTTCACCACTTGAAAAGGACCAGCCGCTCTTGCCCTCAATTTATTGTACTTCCCAAGAAGAAATCTTTTTTTTTTCTTAAATGAACCCAAAAAAAGTCACCTGACTTAAACTCAACATATTTGCGATGCTTGATAGCTTGTTTGCAATATCTCTCATTCTATCTCACAATATGTTCCCTTATCTGAGTATGCAACTTCTTGATTTGGACATCCCTCTCACTTACTTCTGTTGGAAATATTTTCAAAATATGTGTGGATAATGTCACATAAAATTTGGATTTACTTCAAATTTTAATTTATTAATGATTTAAATAGTTATTTATCAATATTTAAAAAGACATCCGTTATTAGTCTGAACAGATGCATCCGTTTTAGTCCATTATTGCTTTAAAGGATGCGTCATTGTTTATAAATTCTCCTTATCTCTTAGATTTGAAAATAAGAAAACTCTCACCTTATTTCTAAAAATTCTAACAAATCACTGCTCTTTATTCTGATAATTCCAAAAGATTGAATTTGTGCGTGCGACATAGATTCGATAAGGCTTCGTTGTATCTTGAAGACCATTTCTATTTTCCCTATTGCATACCATATCTGGTGGGGGTGAATTAAGTCCAAAGTAGAGTGGCAATTCGCAGCACGCCTTGAAGCCTTTTCAAATTCTTCTTCCTCTTTAAATTCTAACAATCTTTAGACTTAATCCATGGCTTCAACATTATGGGAGATGGCTACTGACTTTCAGAAATTGGATCATTTTGATGGAGGGATTTTGTCTATTGGCAGAGAAAGATGCATATTCTTCTTACAACACTCAACATTGTTTTATGTTTTTATCTGATGTTTGTCCTCAATTAAAGGAGTAAAAACTACAGACAAAACAAGGAAAAGACAGAAAGTAGGACAATGACGATTATGTCTGTAGGGGTTGCATTTTGAATGGTATGTCTAATTCTCTCTATGACACTTATGTTCATGTCTCTACAGTAAAAGAATTATGGGAAAAATTGGAAGCAAGATATATGAGTGAGGATGCAACCAATAAAAAGTTTTAGGTGACTAAGTGGAACAACTTCAAAATGATTGATAACAAATTAGTTATGAAGCAATTATGAGAAATTAAGAAGCTAGTGAATAATTTTAAACAGTAGGGTATGAAAATGGATTATTCCATTATTGTGTCCTCAAATATTGATAACTTCCTTTATCATGGAAAGATTTCAAAAGGGCTTTGAAACATAAAAAGGAAGATATTTCTCTTGAAGATCTTGCAAACAGTTTAAGAATAGAAGAGGAATATAGAATAGAAAATGAGAAGGAACAAAAGCTTCAATCATCAGATGTTTATGTCTTAGAGGAAAAAAAAGTCAAGCAACGTCAACAAGTCTTTCAAGAACAATAAAAAATCCCTCAAGGTTCAAGGTCAACAAGTCAAGAATAAAAAAGGTCCATGCTTTCATTGTGGAAAACCTGGGCATGTCAAAAAGGAATGCTATTTTTTTAAAAAGAAAAGGATTGCTCCAATCAATTCCAGTGAGAAATTTGTAGCGATGTTATCTGAGGTTAATCTCATAGAAAATGATGGTGCCTGGTGGATAGATCAGTGGAGCTACCAAACATGTATGCAAGGATAAATAACTTTTCAAGACTTTAAAGCATGAGAATGATGAAGATGCCTTGTATGTGGGAAACTCTTCTACAGTTCATATAAAAGGCATGAGAAACTCTTCTACAGTTCAAGTATAAGGCAAAGGCACAGTCGACCTTGAATTTACTTCGGGAAAAATTCTCACGCTCACTAATGTTCACTATGTCCCGGAGATCAGGAAAAATTTAGTTTCTGCTACTTTGTTAAACAAACATGGTTTTAAACTTGTATTTGAGGCATATAAATTTATTCTGCCTAAGGGTGAGATTTTTGTGGGCAAAGGTTATGTATGTGATGGAATGTTCAAATTGAATATTAATAAAAAGTATAATCTCGCTTCTGCTTATATACTTGACTCTTTTGATTTATAGCACAATATATTAGGACATATAAATACAAATAAAATGCATGTCATGGCTAAAACTAGTTTAATACCTTTTATTGATATAAAGAAAGATAAATGTAAAACATGCATGATTACTAAAATTACTCGAAACTCCTTTCCTAAAATTGAAAGAAACTCTAAATTACTTGAGCTTATTCATAGTGATGTTGGTGACATGCATAGTACACCCACTATTGGAGGCAAGAAATATTATGTTACTTTTATAGATGATTATTCTAAATTTTGTCATGTTTATTTACTAAATTCTAAAGATGAAGTAATGGAAAATTTTAAAATTTATAAGATGGAAGTAGAGCTACAATGTGAGACATTTATTAAATGTTTAAGAACTGATAGAGGTGGGAAATATTATGATCCATCTTATTTTGAATCCATTGGTATTATCCATGAAGTAACAACCCCATATACACCTCAACAAAATGGTGTGGCTGAATGCAAGAATAGAATTTTAATTGAAATGGTTAATGCTATGTTGTCAAATTCCGGGTTAAGTCAAGGTTTTTGGGGTGAAGCATTGCTAACAACATGTTATATATTAAATAGAGTACCTATTAAAAAGGGTGTAGTTACTTCCTATGAGATTTAGAAGAAAAAAAAAAAGCCAAACCTCAATTATTAGAGAATTTGGGGTTGTAGAGCAATTGTTCTAGTACCTGAACCTAAAAGGAAAAAATTAGGTGAAAAAGGAATTTAATGTATATTTTTAGGGTATGCACAAATTAGTAAAGCATACTGATTTATGGTTATTGAGCCAAATGATTCAATAAATGTTAATACTATAATTGAATCAGGGGATGCAATTTTTGAAGAAAATAGATCTCATTAAATTCCTAGGCCTAGAGAAACAATTGCTAAAAATTCAAATATCCAAATTGACTTATTTAAAGACAAGTTGGAAAATGACTATCTAAATAAAAACCTTGACACTAGACAGAGCAAAAGAATTGAAAAGGCAAGATTATATGGCCCAAATTTTTATATGTTTCTTGTTGAAGGAACAAGAGAAAAGACATTTAAGCAAATGGAATTTTGCTACAACATAGAAACTGATCCTACATCATTTGAGGAAGCAATTAAATCACAAGATTCAACATTTTGGAAAGAAGCCATCAATGAAGAAATGGATTCTATCATGGGGAATGGTACTTGGATTTTGGTAGATCTTCCACCTGGTTGCAAACCTATTGGTTGTAAATGGATATTCAAAAATAAATTAAAAGTTGATGGTACAATAGATAAATTCAAGGCAAGACTTGTGGGAAAGGGATACAACCAAAAACATGGAATAGATTATTTTGATACCTAAGCTCCGGTAGCTAGGATTGCCACTATAAGGGTATTTATTGCCTTAACATCAATTTTTAAATTAATTATTCACCAAATGAATGTTAAAACGGCTTTTCTAAATGGTGAACTAGATGAGGAGGTCTATATGGAGCAACCGGAAGTGTTTATAGTACTGGGTCAAAACAAAAAGTTTGTAAACTTGTTAAGTCAATATATGGACTTAAACAAGCTCCTAAACAATGGCATAAAAAATTTGATGAAATAGTTCTTGCTAATGGCTTCAAAATTCATGTGGCGGATAAGTGTGTTTATAGTAAGTTTAAAAATGGTGAAGGCGTTATAATATGCCTTTATATAGATAACATGCTAATTTTTGGTACGAGTTTAGACCATGTTAATGATACTAAAAATTTTTTTTGTCTAGTAATTTTGCAATGAAAGATATGGGTGTTGCTGATGTGATTTTAGGAATAAGGATACATAGAGAGAATAATAATTTAATTCTCTCTCAATCTCATTATATTGAAAAGATCTTAAGGAAATTTAATTTTTATGATTGTGCAACTGTGTCAACTTTATTTGATCCTAGTATAAAATTAATGTCTAACGATGGAAAACCAATTGCACAATTAGAATATTCAAGAATAATTGGATGCTTGATGTATGCAATGATTTGCACAAGACCGGACATAGCTTTCGCAGTTGGAAAATTAAGTCGATGGTTTAATCCCCTAATTAGTCCCTCTAACAACATAAACATGCCCTTTTGGTCCCCCTATTCTAATTTGGCCCACAGAAGTCCCTCTATTTTTCAGTTTGGAAAATGTTGGTCCTGCCGTTAACGGAGGTTGGTTTCTCCATCCAATATTGCCGACGTGGCATTTTTAAAGATTAAAATAATGCTAAACCGGTTTAAAATATCTAGAAATCAGATGAAACTAACAAAATCTTAAGTTATTGGATCCGGGTCCAAAATTAAACCCGGATCCGAATTCTTTTCACTCCATCATCTACATTTTACTTTCCCTTTTCATCATCTTCCACTCTCCACTTCCCCTCTTCATCATCAACCCTGTCAACAACCGACACTATTTTTTCGTTCACGGCCACAACTTCCCCTGCGAAGATCGGAGGACATCCAACCGTGCACGTCAACAACCACTATCTCCAAGAGCTCCATCCAAAGACACAAATCAACCGGATCATTCTTTTTAGTTGGCCAGGCAAGTTGCCAATTTTTTGGTCTTTATGTTGATTCTATTCAATAATAATGTTGTGCTGCATGGAATGTAGGTTGTTTTAGCTAAAGGTTTGGAAAGCTATGAATTTGATTATTTGGCCTTTTATGATGAAAATGCACATGATCAAGTCATTGTAGTATGCTGCTATACATAATCCATTTTTTGTTTTGTTTCCATATTTACGTCTGTTTGTTGTGTTATAGAAAGTAAACAAACAAGATGAGTATAGTTTTATTTGTTTTTGTTTGTTTTTTTTTTGGTTGGTTTGTTTGTTTGTTTTTTTAATTTTTTAATTTTATTTTTTATAGCATAGAATGGTTGGATTTAATGAGTGCACTATAAGGTATCACCATGGAGGGTCCTTGTCAATGGAAGAAGAGGTCAATTATATTGGTGGGAAATTGGATGAGTTTGTTGTGGATCCTGATAAAGTATGTCAGTGGGATTTATTGGGAGATCTCAAAGACCTGGGATATGATATTAAAAAACCTATGGAATTATTCTATTTGGATGATGGGGGAACAGTGCACAATATTAGTGATGATGTAGGAATTGTTGGCTTATCAGAAATGTTAGCAAAACATGGGACAACAGATGTATATGTTGAGACATCATATGCAAATATTGGAAATTCCCTGCCAGAAGCATTGCTAGGTAATTCTAGCAAAGGTTGCAATAGAATAGGTGAAATTGAAGCAGTATCCGGATCTCGACCATGACATTCTCGGTGACAATGACAGGTGAGTCGGGAAAAGATAATGATGAGACATTAGTTGATGTCCCATTTATAGAATACAACTCGAGATGCTTTGATGAGGAGATACAGGGAGGCTAGAGATAAGGTGAAAAAGGTATGTTGAGTTCAAAAAGACAATTCATAAAGAAATTGGAGAAAACAGTGGTGATTGTGGTGATGAAAACCAGGTTGCAGGAAAAAATGGAGATGACCAAGACAATGTTAAAAAAGGGTGCAGACATTGGTAAGGTGCATGGCTATGAAAGTGACTATTTAGAGTCTTCGGGATCCCGGTAGTTATGAAGACACAAGTGAGGGTTCTATAGGAGATGACGCAAGAAGGCATAGATCCAAATGAGAGGGTGTTTAACCCAAGCATGAAATTGGATGATTTCTTTTCTAGACTTAAGATTTCAAGGATTTGAAGCAATTCAAAAATGAGCTGGTTGAACATTCAACAAACAGGAGGGTTTGAGTTCAAGTACCTCAAAAATGATTCAAAGAGGGTTAGGGCCACATGTTCGGCTACAAAGTGCAAATGGTTGATCTTATGTTCTTGGTGCAGTGGTAAAAAAATGTTTGTTGTCAAACATTATGAATCAGAACACTCATGCTTACTTGGAGCCACAAAAAACAGGAGGGTAACAGCTCCTGTTGTAGCTAAAAGATTTGGTGAGATCATCACTGCCATGCCTTTTATTAGGCCTAGACATCTGAGGGCATTAGTCAGGAAAGAATTAGGAGTCTTCATCACCAATAAAGTATGCAGAAATGCCAGGGATCTAGTGCTGAAAAAAATTGAACAACAATTTAAGGAGGATTTTGGTGTGATAAATAATTATGCAATGGAGTTGAAGGTAACAAATCCTGGATCTAATGTGATTGTTGAGTCTAAAAGGCAGCACCAAAATGAATTACCAGTTTTCCAAAGAATGTACATATGCTTGGCAGCTATCAAAGAGGGATTCACTAGAGGTTGTAGAAGGATCATAGGTTTAGATGGGTGTTTCCTAAAAGGTATGATGAAAGGACAATTATTGGTGGCTGTAGGAAGGGATGCAAATAACCAAATGTACCCAATTGCATGGGCAATCGTGCAAAAGGAGACAAGTGAGACATGGGCATGGTTTATTGATTTGTTGAAGTCTGATCTTGGGATTATTGATGGGCTTGGATGGGCATTGGTCAGTGATATGCAAAAGGTATACACAGAACACTTCAATTATCATTTTTATATTAAATGACACAACATTTACAAATTCTGTTTTGTAGGGATTAATACATGCAGTCAATGATCTTCTACCAATGATTGAGCATAGAATGTGTGCAAGACACATTTATGCTAGATGGGGGAAAAAGACACCATGGCAAGGACCTCCAAATTAAATTTTGGAATGTTGCAAGGTGTACTAGCCAACCTGAGATGCAGAAACAATTGGATCAGATGCGTAAACTTCCAGGAGGAGAGAGTGCTATAGAGGAATTGATGGAGAAATGGCCACTTTCAGGTTGGTGTCAAGCCTTTTTTACTGATATTGTTAAATGTGAGGTAGTTGATAACAATATGTGTGAAGCATTTAATGGTGTCATTCTTGAATCTAGGAGTAAACCAGTTATTAGTATGCTAGAGGATATTAGGCAATATGTAATGACCAGGATAGCTATAAAAAGAGAGTATACCAAGAAATGGAGGTGCGATTGTGGTCCTAGCATAGTTAAAAAAATTGAAAAAGAAAAAGAAAGGAGTGCTAAATGGCAAGTCCAATGGAATGGGGGTGCATCTTATGAGGTGTACTGGGATAATGTGATACTACATGAAAGGGAGGGGTTTGTTGTTGTCCTAGCAGATCAAGTGTGCTCTTGTGGAAAATGGCAAAAAACAGGAGTTCCTTGCCAACATTCTCTTGCAGCCATTGCTTTTGTAGGAACAGATCCACTTAATTATGTCTCTGATTGGCTCAAGAAGGACATGTATTTGAAGACATATGGCTATGTAGTTAATCCAGTGAGGGGTAGAACATTCTGGCCAACAAGTGTAGAAGGCCCCTTGTTGCCTCCCATAGCAAGAAGGATGCCTGGCATGCCTACAACAAAAAGAAGAAGGGAGCCTTTGGAACCCAAAACCAAGAGGAAGACAAAGTTATCCAGGGAAGGAAGAGCATTTAAGTGCAGTATATGCCATACGGAAGGGCATAACAGGCTTAGCTGTCCAAGAAGAACTTCATTGGTGAGTAATTTTACTACATGTAAGGTTAAAAATTTGCTTGTATAAAACTTAAATTTCTTCATTGTGATTATGCAGTTTAATAATGATGTTATCCATCATGAACCAACTTCAACAACAAAACATGGTAATATTACTTCAGATGTGGAGGTAAACCGACTTATACAAAATGCAGGAAAATCAAAAGATAAAGACAAGGTTGCCGCATCTAGAGGAAAAAGGAAAACACCTGCATCTAGTCAAAGTTCATTCCAAATTTTCAGAGTATGAATTAATTTAATTGTTTTGGTCTTGAATTGTTTTATTATAGGTCACTAATGTCTGAAATTTATTTCTCTTAAATTGTAGGGTGCCCATAATGGTGGAGTTGTCATTGGAAGGGAAGCTCCTGATTCTAGTACATTTGTCACTGGCAATGAACTATTTGTAAGATTTTTTCCATTGTTTGAAACCATATTAAACTAATTTTAAAGGTATACTTTTTTTTTTATGCTAACAAGTAATACTTCTTCCTTGACTTGATTAGAGGATGAGAAATAGAAGACTTGCGAGGTTGGTGTTTCGTGAGTTGGTGTTTCGTAATTATCAACTCAACATAGTATTTTTAGATGTTAGCACTAAAAAATCATTGAATTGTTACTAGGATCAATGACTCGAATGTAATTTTTTTGTTGGGATTTTTGTTTTGTGCAACAATGGTAACTTGCTTTATTTGCTATGTGTAAACCTTGAATGAATGACTCAATGAATCAAAAGCTTGATGATGTTCTACTCAGAATTTCTTTGCTATGTATCATAATGTATGTTTAAATAGAAAATGATGTTCTTTTTCATTTTCTTCAATTTTTGGACACATTAACCTAAACACAATTCAGTTATTAAAAATGAATGAATGAATCAATCAAATTTTGTAATTTAAAAATTTATGCAGCTATTAGGCTATAATATATATGACTTTTTGGTGCTTCTTTAGTTTATCTATTTTATATGTATGGACTTATATATATATATATATATTTGATTAATGATAATGATTAAGTTGATGATGCTAAGCAACTCAATTCTTTTTGTATCATGAAGTGCAGAGATTATGTTTACTTTTAGTGTTGGTGGTTGGTATTGTTATCAATAAGATTTATTAATGTTAATATGACATGATTTTGTCCTCGATCATGTTTTGGCTCAATGCTTAGTGGCACTGAAACTTTATACAGAGAACTTTTAATTTTTGTTCTTTCTTCTCATCTTTTTCATCTTGCATGTCCGGGTTGTTGACGCGTGACGCTGGATGTCATCCGATCTTCGCAGGGGAAGTCGAGGGCCGTGAACAAAAAAACATAGTGTCGGGTTGTTGATGTGGGTTGATGATGAAGAGGGGAAGTGGAGAGTGGAAGATGATGAACAGGGAAAGTAAAATGTAGATGATGGAGTGAAAAGAATTCGGATCCGGGTTTAATTTTGGACCCGGATCCAATAACTTAAGATTTTGTTAGTTTCATCTGATTTCTAGATATTTTAAACCGATTTAGCATTATTTTAATCTTTAAAAATGCCACGTCGGCAATATTGGATGGAGAAACCAACCTCCGTTAACGGCAGGACCAACATTTTCCAAACTGAAAAATAGAGGGACTTCTGTGGGCCAAATTAGAATAGGGGGACCAAAAGGGCATGTTTATGTTGTTAGAGGGACTAATTAGGGGATTAAACCTTAAGTCGATACACAAGCAATCCGTGTTCCTTGCATTGGAAAGGAGTACATAGGGTCTTGAAATATTTAAAAAAAGACAATGAATTATGGCGTTAGATATACTGGTAATCCTTCAACATTAGAAGGTTTTTCATATGCTAGTTGGATATCAAATGAAGATGATCACTCATCAACAATTGGTTGGATTTTCATGTTTGGTGGAGATGCCATATCTTGGGATTCCAAGAAGCAAACTTGTATTACAAACTCCACCATGGCAGCAGAATTTGTTGCTTTGGCTTCAGCTTGTAAAGAAGCTGAATGGCTAAAAGATTTATTACATGAAATTCCTTTATAGCCAAAGCCAATACCACCAACTTCTATTCATTGTGATAGTGCGGCTACATTAGCAAAGGCTTATAGCCAAATTTATAATGGTAAGTCTAGACATATTGGTTTAAGACATAGTTATGTGAGACAACTTATTACCGATGGGGTGATCACTCTAAATTTTGTAAAATCTTGTGAAAATAGGGCGGATTTTCAACAAAGGGATTAACAAGAGACAAAGTTAGTAAGACAACAAAAGGGATGGGTCTCAAGCCTATATACTAAGTCACACATGACTGAACCTCAACTTAACGCTTAATAAATGACATTAAGTCTTAAGTTCAATGAGTTAAAGTACGCCATATGAATGTGACTGCAAGTACTGGATATACAAACCATCCCAAGTAAAAGAATACTTGCTACCTGTATGTGAAGGTAGGTTGAGCTTATAACTCTTAATAGATCTCATAACATAGATTTGTTAAAGTGCTTAGGTACAGGGGCACTTTCGATGAGATCTACCTATATGAGTGGAGATCGTGCCGTCTCTAAGAGTTAAAGGGGATAATGATACAAGACACAAGGCCATTAATCGTGTCGGCATAATTGAATTTTTCTTTTGGAGAGAAGCGAGGTTTTATGTGTGACATGTGCCCAACTAGTTGTATAGAATAACTGGTTCAAAGCATTAGTATACCATGTAATTCTAACTGGCTTGCCAACACATGTTCACTAAATAGAGGTTCAAATCGCAAGATACCTTTATGTATGTATAAAATCTATGAAAGTTGGTTCTATTTTGAAAATGGGGGGGGATTGTTGGAAATATTTTCAAAATATGTGTGGATAATGTCACATAAAATTTGGATTTAATTCAAATTTTATTTATTAATGATTTAAATAGTTAGTTATCAATATTTAAAAAGACATATCCGTTATTAGTCTGAACAGATGCATCCGTTTTAGTTTGTTATTGCTTTAAAAGATGCGTTAGTGTTTATAAATTCTCCTTATCTCTTAGATTTGAAAATAAGAAAAACACTCACCTTATCTCTAAGAATTCTAATAACTTACTACTCTCTATTTTGATAATTCAGAAAGATTGAATCTGTGCGTGCAACATAGATTCGATAAGGCTTCGTTGTATCTTGAAGACTATTTCTATTTTCCCTATTGCATACCAGATTTGGTGGGGATGAATTAAGTCTAAAGGAGAGTGGCAATTCGCAGCACGCTTTGAAGCCTTTTCAAATTCTTCTTCCTCTTTAAATTCTAACAGCTTCACTACTGAAAGAATGAGGGGTAGGAAGAGGTGTTAAGTCTAATAGACTACTAAGATTATGCCCATAGACAGCTTCAAATGGACTGCACTTAATAAATTGATTGATGGAGTGATTTTATGCAAACTCAATCTGTGGTAGCAATAAATCCCACTGTCAAGCATTCTTGCCCACAAAATACCTGAGCAAGTTTCTCAAACTCTCATTAGTAACCTCAATTTGTCCATCAGTTTGGGGATGAGCTGTTGTGCTAGATTGCAATTGTGTCCCAAGCTTCCTCCAAAGTGTACACCAAAAATGACTCATAAACTTTGAGTCCCGATCATAAGTGATTGTCAAAGGAATTCCATGCAGCCGAATGACTTCATGGAAGTGCAAATCAGCAATGTAAGAAGCATCTGTAGTCTATAACAAGATACAAAGTGGGCCATTTTAGAAAATCGATCTACTACTACCATCACCGAATCTTTATTTCTTTGAGTTCTTGGCAATCCTACTACAAAATCCATGCTAACATCTTCCCAAGAGGCTTGAGGGACTAGAAGAGGAGTGTACAAGCCTGCATTCCGAGAGTAACTATTAGCCACTTGACAAATGTTACACTTCTTTACATGTCTCATTACATCCTTCTCCATTTTTGGCCAATAAAATTTATCTTTTATGATGGCAAGCGTCTTGTTTCAACCAAAATGGCATCCAAGGTTACTATCATGGGCCTCAATTAGAATAGCATCTCTCACAAAGCATTGAGGAATACACAAGCAATTCCTCTTGAAAAGAAACCCATTCTGCACAATAAAAAAAAAACTGTTTGTATGGTCCTTTTAAACAATTTTCCCAAATGGCACCAAAGTAGGAATTATCCTTCCACAATTCTTTTAAAACTTCAAACCCAACAACATTTATATACATAGTGGACAGCAATGTGTGTCTTCTACTCAATGCATTAGCAACTTGGTTTTGAGAGCCGGCCTTATGCTTGATGACAAAACTTTAAGCCTGTAGAAATTCCACCCACAATGCATGACGTCGGTTCAACTTATGTTGGCAATTTATAAACTTTAAAGCTTCATGATCTGAATAGAGTACAAAGGGTTTTTGAAGGAGATAATGACTCCAATGACTTAAAGCACGAACAATGGCATAAAACTCTTTGTCATAGGTAGAGTAGTTCTTGCGGGAATCACTTAACTTCCCGCTAAAAAATGCAATAGCCTTCTATTCTTGACTCAAAACAGCTCCAATGCCAACACTAGAAGCATCACACTCAACCTCAAAATGTTTGTCAAAATCTGGAAGTGAGAGAACCGGTGCTTCAGTCACCTTCTTCTTATGAGTTCAAAGCTTTTCTGTGCTTCTTCGTTCCATTTGTATACACCCCATTTCAAATATTCTATAATAGGAGCAATAATGGTGCTAAATCCCTTGATGAATCGTCGATAAAAGAACGCAAGGCCATGGAAATTTCTAATATCATGGACAGATTTTGGTTATGGCCAGCTTAGAATGACTTCTAGCTTACTCAAGTCCATTTTTAATCCATCTCTAGACACTACATAGCCTAGGAAAACAAGGCTATTAGAGAAAAACTCACATTTCTTCAGATTTGCATAAAGCCTTTGTTCCCTTAGAGTGTTGAATATCTTATAGAGATGATCAAGATGTTGCTCCTTGTCTTGGTAATACACCAAAATATCATTGAAGTAGACAACAACAAACTTTCCAATAAAAGGCTTGAAGACATCATTCATTAGACACATAAAGGTACTAGGTGCGTTTGAAAAGCCAAAAGGCATGACAACCCATTCATAGAGACCGCCCCTTGTTTTGAAAGTCGTCTTCCATTCATCCCCTTCCCTCATCCTTATTTGATGATAACCGCTATGAAGATCTATTCGTGAGAAGATAACAACCCCATGTAATAAATCCAAGAGGTCATCCAATCGAGGAATGGGATAATGATAGTTGATGGTAATCTTATTAACAATTCAGCTACCAATACACATACGCCAAGAGGTCATCCAATCGAGGAATGGGATAATGATAGTTGATGGTAATCTTATTAACAACTTAGCTACCAATACACATACGCCAAGTTCCATCCTTTTTTGGTACAAGTAAAGCAGGGATAGCACAAGGACTCTATGCTTTCTCTCACAAAGCCTTTAACTATCAACTCTTCAACTTGACGCTGCAACTCTTCATGTTCCTTCGAACACATCCTATACGCTGCCTTATTAGGAATCACTGAACTAGGAACTAAATCAATACAATGTTGAATACTCTTCAAAGGTGGGAGACCTGGTGGTATTTCTTTGGGCACCACATCGACAAATTCTTGAAGAAGTGGAAGCACAATAGCAGGATGCTCACATTGTTCTCCATTAGCTTCAAGCATTACAAGAATATATCTTTGCTTGATATGTTGTAACTCCCTCAAAATTTCAGATTTAGAGAGTAGAACATTCTTCATCCTTTTTGAAGGCTTGGGGTTCACATCTAATCTTGTTGGAGCCAATACAATCTTAACATCATCTTTGACAAAACTATATGTATTTTTATAACCATCATGCAAAGTTTTTCTATCATATTTCCATGGCCTTCCCAAGAGCAAGTAACAAGCATCCATTAACACAACATCACACATGACTTCATCCTTGTATCTTCACCAATTGAAAATTGTACAAGGCATCATTTGCTCATCTTCATTTCTTTCTTATTTTCCAACCAGGTAAGTCGATAAGGATGCGGATATTTTTCTGTTTTCAGCTGCAATTTGCTTACCATGTCACTAGAAACAATATTTTCGCAAATGCTCCCATCTATAATCACATCGCAAACTTTACCATGACAAGTGCACCTAGGATGGAAGATGTTGTGACGCAACCAACCATCTTCTTGTGTGCGTTGTACATTCAGATTTTGGCAAACAAGAAGTTCTCCTCCATCTGCATGAACTACCTCTCCCATTTGAGAACATCCAACCTCATCTTCATCATACCCTTCCTTAATTTCTTCTTCGACAAGAGAAATTATCTTTTGATTTAGGCAATCTGCTGCAATATGGCCATATCCTTGGCACTTGAAACACTTTCTTGAACTTGTATTAGGAGGGCCTTATTGCTTAGAACTTTCACCCTTATTCATTGACCTTAAAGTAAAAGGCTTTACATTTTTAGAAGGCCTAGAGGTTGAAGAACTCCCTTGGTTAAAAGAACCTCCCTTGATTAGAGAACGAAAACCACTTCCCCGAGTTTCTTTTAGTTGCCGTTCAACCCTCATAGCAAGCTTACAAACATCCGAATAAGTCCAATATGGTTGCAGCTGTACCATAGTGCCTATTTCAGTCCTTAATCCTCCAAGAAATCGAGCAATAGTTTGCTCTTCAGGCTCCACCAGATCACATTTGATCATCAAATAATAAAATTCAGCAGTATACTCTTCAATAGATAGATCATTCTGTTTCAAATTATGAAGCTTAAGATAGGAATCTTGTCGATAGCTTTCCGGTAAAAATCTTCTCTTTAGTTCCCTCTTCATCTTCTCCCAAGAACAAATAGGGTGCCTTCCTTCTTGAACTCTCTACCTCTTTAAGTTTTCCCACCATAATCCAACATACTTTCGTAATTTTAAAGTAGCGAGCTTTACCTTTCCATCATCGGATATATCTTTAAAATCATATACTCTCTCAACAGTGTGAAGCTAATCTACAAGCTCATCAGGCTGCATTCTTCCTTCAAATTCTGGAATATCAACTTTGATGTCAAATTCCTACCTACGGACTGCACGTGCTTGGTGGCGATTGCTAGGGCCACTACCATCTCAAGAGCTAGAAGAAGAATAGAAAGGATTATGGTCTTCATTGCCACTACTTTCTTGATCTACATTTACATCACTTTGTGGTTGTTGATCTCTTTCCAAAGGCTACAATCTTTGAAGTTGTTCTTGAAGCTGCTGCACAATTGTCTTCTCAGATAGGGGTGTAATCGATCGAGTTCGAGCCGAGCAGTAGCGAGCTCGAGTTCGAGCTCGACTGAAAATTCGGTACTCGATACTCGGATCGAGCTCGATCGAGTATTTATTTAATAGCTCGAGCTCGACTCGGTACACAAATCGAGCTACTCGAGCTCGCTCGATTAAGCTCGAAAAAACCGAAAATAACCATAAACATTATGCTCGAGCTCGAAAGTTTTTTTCCCTTGATTTTTATCAAATAAATCTAATATTATATATATACATACATGCCGATTAGGCTCATGAGCACTCGGAAAGCAGTATCACAATACTCGAACTCGGCTCGCTCGACCGACCGCATGGCCGAGCCAAATTCGAGTTTTCACCGAGTCGAGCCCGAGTAGTTTGCGAGTAGAGGTGTATCATTTACACCCCTATTCTCAGATATGCCACTTCAACATCATGGACACTTCTTTCACAGATTAGCACTGCAACAACATTAGGTATATAGCGACGACGATCGGCCATCCGAACCTAGGCTCTGGTATTACTTGATGCGGGACAAGATGCTACAAAAGAGAAAAGGTTCACAAACCTTGTGCTAGGAAATGCTACAAAAAAGGAAAAGATCCACCACCGATCGATGCCCACGATCGGATACTGGATCTAACAACGCACCACCCTCCGGATCTACCAAAGGGATACAGAGTTGGGGTTTCTCTCCTTACTGACCTGAAAAAGCTTGAGAGGAAAGAAACAAGGAAAGGGGCACAGCCTCCTGCTCTCCAAACAAACAATACCACCCCCTTTTTGGCATCCAAGTCAAGTATTAAACCCTTGGAACAAATCTCCAAGCATAGGAAAACTAAAAGATAAATAAAGGTATTAAGCTAACACACTTAAGAGATAATTAATATTAAAGAGAGTATTGCAGCAATAGAATGTCAGAGATTTCCAAAAACCAGTCAACTTAATAGGTCTTCAGTCTAGCAGCCATAACTCCTTCTAGGAACCTCCAATTAAGATAAAATTTGTTGGGTTGGAAACTAGACTTCATTGGCTTTCCAACCATGGGTTATATGCATCTTTTGGACCACACAGTTGCTACAGTTTTCACGAATAAATTCACCAAAAACTTGGTGCTCATCTGAAGAGTTTGCCATGTCCAAGTGCTCAACACTTGGTCTTTCTGACTTTGCTCCGGCATCACAAACAAGGTCAACATCTATTTGAAAAACCACAGCAAGAACTCATCCTTCGTTTCATACAAAGGAACTATATAAAAATTGGAACATCCAACACATCTCTAATATATTATGATTAGCACAACTAGCCATAGTTTGAAAATGAAGTGGAAGATACTTGAAAAAATTTGTCAATGCCCATAAAGGAACGACCAGGTCAATCAAGCCTTACTCAGCTACTTTGAAAAGCCTAGCGTGGGTAAACTCTTGATGTCAAATGTGAAGACAAATTCCAGAAAGGTGAAACAAGATGCTTGGCTGGCACTGCTGAATTTGTTGTGTGGTATAAAAGTGATATTGTTACAAAATTGGCAGGCTCATCAAATAGTGATTGGGGAGGCAGCTATGAAGATCGAAGGAACACCACTGGAGTAACCTTTAACTTGGGTTTATGAGCTATTTCGTGGATGTCCAAGAAGCAATACATCATTGCCTTGTCATCAACCAAAGTGGAATACGTGTCTATGTGTGCAGCTGTGTGCCAAGGAGTTTGGCTTAACAGAATGTTGAAGGATTGCGGCCTTAGTCAAGAGGAACCATTCACAGTGTGGTGTGACAACAAATCATGCATTGCCATTGCTAAGAACCCAGTCCACCATGGAAGGAGTACTAACCATATTGATATTAAGTTTCATTACATTAGAGACATGGTGTCCAAAGGAATTACTGAATTAAAATACCGTTCTACTGAGGAACAAGTTGCCGACATTCTCACTAAGCCATTAACTATGAGAAAACACATTCAGCTACATGAGAAACTTGGAGTATATGAGCCTCAATCAAGGGGAGGAAATGTTGTCATTTGAAGTGTGATTGAAGTCTCAACATGGTATAGAATCAGACTCGTCAGGAGTTAGAGTCAGAGGAAATCTCCAGAGTAGAAATTACGAAGTTTACGTTTATGGTGGATGTTGTATTTGATTAAAGGTAATTAATGGTTAGTAGTGGAAGCCAGCTTGTATGACATGATGCCAATGTACTGAATGGATGCTGGGTTGTGAATGTTGTGCTATGCTTTATTATGGATGAATGGGAAGAAACAAAGGAGCTTTGAAGTTGGAGTATTCTTAGTGTGCTTGAGCTTTGTTCTTTCTTTCTGGTGTTCTGTAACACTTTGTTCTTGTTTGTTGAGTGAGTTTGTGTGATTATCAGGTGTTAAATCTCCACAGAAGATGCTTGAAAAACTTTGTCAACGCCCACAAAGAAAACGCCGGGTGAACCATGCCCCACCTCAGCTAATTTGAAAAAACTAGCCATGTAACTTAATTTTGATGGCAAATGAGAAGAAAAAATTCCACAAAGTTGACACAAGATGCAAGTCTTGACAATTGATCTTATCCAGCTTGAGGTCTTCATCTGTGGTTCAGGACACTCAAACAATATTCTTCATGGCAAGCATTCTCCAAACAAGAACCAGCTCTCTTCCCCATCTACAATATCTTACAGTTTGCTTACCCTTCTGAACTTCAACAAAGTCTATATTAACTTCAAAATTTTTCAAACCTTCTATAAAAGATAGATATGTTCACCTTCTCGATGTAAACAAACAATAAAATAGAAGTACAAAGAAATTTACATTAACTTCAGAGAGCAAGTTCATGAAATAATCTTGTTTCTTGACTCGGCATTCACATGAACTCTAATAGAATAAATTAGGCCTAGACATTGCTTTATAAACAAAAGTTTGACTGTGAGCATTAGACAGCAATAACCGAAAGCATGATTGTGAGCATTAATTAGACGGCAGGATTAAAGTAATGTCAGTGGAATGTGAATGCGTAATTCTGATATGTGACGATGGTAAAAACCATCATGAACAATGTAGAAACAGGTGTAGATGCAAGGTAGTAATCGATAATAATCGTGGCAGAGGTCATATTACAAAATATACATCACCTTTATCATTGACTTCAGCTTATCTTGTTCATGGATGAAGATGAAACCGGTTTCTTTCTATATACACCAAGAACACAATAGATCCGCTTGAAAACTACCCAAAAACAATCAACAAAGCTAAATACATCTGTTCTTCTTCCAATATGATTCAGCGGCAAAACTTTCATTGTGCGCTGGATAATCAATCATGAACGATTTCTACATTAGATATAAATCTAAATCTCGAGACCATCGAACGGCTGGGTTTCCATGTGATCCGGATCCGATAAAGGATCGGATCAGAGTTTGTGATCCGAAATCAAAATTTTAAATTTTAAAAGGATTTGAGATATTTATCAGTTTTACCCCCAAATCATTAACTAAAAATAGGATAATATTATGATATTAAAATTATCTAACTGTATATATATATATATATATATTTATAAAAATGGATAAATTATAACAATTGTATATTGAAATTGAAATTTAAATAAATACTGTTATTAGTTAAAATTACAATATTAATAAATAGTATGTAATGGGATAATAAAATTTTGATATTTTCAATTTTTTAATGTTTTTAAATTAATGTAAAAGAAAAAAAAATTGATAAAGAAAAATTGGATTAACAGGAGTTTAAACGTTTGGTTAGATGTAGTTGAAATTGCAATAGATCTCAAATTATAATGTAGTTGTAATTACTATATTTAAAAATACAAGGAGTGTTAAATTTAGTGTTTGGTTTGTCGTAGTTGGAATGCTGGATTATAAAATTTTGTGTTTGGTTGGAGGGATTTACAATTTAATATATATGGTCACGTAAGATTACATTTTATTCAATGATCATTAGTATTTATTAATTATAAAAATTATTATTATTATTATTATTATTATTAAATTTTGATTGTATTAGTTCAAATTTATATAAATATTTCTATAATCAATAAATAATTTTTAAAAATATCAAACTATAGAGAAATGAGTATCTTTCAGCAAATATATTTCATTTGTCTAATATTTATGTGAAATATATTATGCTTATCCCTCTAATTTAGTTTAGCCCTAAAAAATAGTTTTATAATAAAAATAATATATTAAACTAATAAATATCTTCTTTGGAATAACCCATAACATATTTTCATTTAAAAAATAAAATAATTAAATAATTAAAAAATGATAAATCATATAAAGACATTATTTTTATAAATTAAAAATCACTGTGACTTTTGAAGTTTTGAACGTACCAAATCGAGACGTAGTTCAAAAATCTATCAAATCTTCTTCATCGTAGTTCGAAACTCCTTTCGACTTTTTAAATCCATCTAAACAAACAAAGGATTTTCAATGATTTTGTAATTCTAACTACAAAAAATGCCAAATCCAGTGAAACAAATATCTTATTTATTTAAAAATGTTATATATAAAATAATGTTTTAATTCTGCAAATTGGTAGACTTGATCATCATATACTTCCCAAATGGAGGTTCCCAAACAAAATTTTTTAAAACATTCTCACTGTCTTAATAATTTTTATATTTTTGAGAATTGAATTGACTATAAATTTTTTTAAGTGAAAATTCCTAGAATTTTCAACTTTATATTTTTTTTTTACAAAATATAAAATTTGATAAATAATTTATAAAACGAAATAAAAGGTGAAAATTAGTTAGGAAAAACAAATAAATGGAAGTTTCATTTATCAAATGTATTTATATATTTGATTATTTATATTTTATATTTAAACTTTATGTTCAAATCCAACTTAATTACAAGATTTATAAAAAACAAAACATTTTCTTTTTACAGAATAAGCTACAAACTGCCCCTACTTAAAAGATGGCAAAGGGATATGTGAGTGATGCATTAGTTATGATAACTTAACAATTTATAAAAATTTATTATGTGAGGTAAGCTAGTATATGACAGTAAAGACCTGCCATTTGTATTAAAGTTAATATATTAGAGACCATAACCTCATCGATAATAAATCTCCATAGCATACAACTCTTAAGGGATAGAAAATACAGTTTTCCTATAAAAGACGCATACTAGGATCTAGTGTACAATATATGATTCTAATAAACAGTGGATGAATAGTAACTCTAAAGTAGTATAGGTTCAGATTTCAAACTTACATCTACATTTAAAGTTGGAAAATTATTGCGATATGCAGTGGTTCTCCTTATCAAGTAAATGTGACTATTAGTTTTGAAATATTTTTTTTTAGTATACCAAAGTAGTGTTTTATTTTAAACACTAAGATTGTTTTTGTGTAGTTAGCTATATATATTTAATGATTTTCAAGTCAAACAAAAACAATCAAATGTAAACAAGTTTGAAGAATTTTTATATTGGATTAATTATTGTTAAAAGCAAAATTATATTTGAAAACAAAGTTAATTTTATTCATTACTCCATTATCAAATAAATATCATTTTAAAGTGCTGCACAAGTATTAATAAAACTGATAACATCCATAAAAATCACCTTTTTTTGGACTATATAATTTAATAATACATAGACTTTTTACTTAAAACAATAGGTAATACATATTTGTAAATTCTATTAATAAATTTTAAAAAACACAACGTTACTTAGAACTCATTAAATAACTTACAAAATTACACAATAATTTTTTATTATAAACAATACTTGACCATTGTGAAATTGAAAATAAATAAATATTTTCTTGGTATTATAAAACAATAAGTAATTTGAACCAAAAAAATTGATAACACTTGTTTGCAAATGGACAAAACTTTTGGTTTCAAAGCTATATTTATATAAATTTAATTTGAAACAAATTGTATTAACTAGCTTGATTAGTATGATAATCTCAAATTGCGAAAAAAAAGCGAATATTCAAATGTATAAATATTTAATTTTAAATAAATTATTATAATGAATAGCTTGGTGACTACATTGTCAAAGTTCCAACCAATATTGAAAGTATGAATCCCAACACTTTCAAATTTTTTTCCTAATATAAATTATTTGTTGACCTCTTCTAGAATCCCAAAGAATAAATTTCTAATAAAGAACCAATTATTTAGATATTCTGAAATTTTCACTAACGACTTGAGTGGAAAAGAAAGAAATTGTATGCACTTACAAGCCCTTAAATTCAATGAGTTTATTTTGCTATCCATGCATTAGAGCTTTTAGAATTTTTTACCAACATTCAACAGTAATACAAAGTGCAGATATAACACCAAAAAAAAAAAAATCAAATAAATGGCAAGGTAATATTCTTGAACGCCAATACATATGACAAAAAAAGGGATCTTGATGGATTCGAACCACCACCCTCTCCAGCATTTGTGAGTAGATTAATAAAAGCTACAACCACAAATGCAAGAGCACTCTACCAATTTTGAGCTTAAGATCCTGTATACTAGACTTTCACTATACCTAACGAAGAAAAAATGTGACTAACCAGTTAAAGTGGTGTGCTTCATGACCAGAGCAAACAATTATAGCTGAAACAATGACCTGCAGCAGAGATCTAAACAATCGAAAATATAGAATGCTGCATCAGCACCAGAAAGTGAATGTCGGTACTATATACAACAAATGAAAAACCAATCACTGTAATAAAAGGCTAAACAGTTAGCAAACAGCATCAAAAAGGTAATACTAAGACTACAGCCATCAGCCTTCAGCCTAGATAGCAGTTTCAATGAGAATATATTTGAATCACAGCAAGAACTCATCCCCCATTCATGGAAAGGAACTATATCAAAAATTGGAAAATCCAACACATCTACAATATATTTTGATTAACTAGGCTATAACTAGGAAAATCCCCTTCACTTGATAAACAATCATAATCAACTTTATTTGAGCTTACCAGAATGGAAGGATGTTCAATTCAAATCAAACACCCAATGCATATATGTCTGAAAAGCTTTCACTTGAAATAAGCAACCAAAAGCACTCTTCCCAATCTGAGGCTCAGATCAAATATTTGCCTGTGACATGCTCCCGATTAGAAGAGCACGAGCAAGCACAGCTCAAATTCACACTACATCAGTCAGGCACCTAACTTTGCTATGCTGTGACTATTGAGACCGGCTTCACTTGCTTCATAAAGAAAAAACTCCATTCCAATCCCTTGAGGAGATAGGACAGCAAGAGATGCACATGGGGTGAGATCCACAACCCTACTTTGAGATTGATTGGCATAAACAAAGGATTAATTTAATCATGATAACATCTGCAAACCAATATAACAAATCGGTTATTTGAAGAGATCAAAAACACAAAACTCATTCACATAAATATATCCAAAAAAATAAAAATAAAAACCTAACACAGTATCAATATAGCAAGCTACAACAGATAATTAAGATTTAAATATACTACATTTATTATAACATTAAACAGATTCGGTAGAATGAATGCCAAAAACAAGCACTTAGCACAACTTAATTAAAAAAAAATCAGAGACGAAGAAATATAGTTTTGTATAACACTTATAAAATAGAGAACTCATCTCAACCACATCTACACTTTTTAGAACCAATGCATAGTAAGACTACTTTTGACTGATGACCAGCAAAATTACTATCATCAGTATCATGTCATGGGGCATAAAAGAAATTTATAGAATGCATCAAACTAGTCCACCAGGCACCTAAAAATGCTACTACTGAAATAAAACAATTTTTTTAAGCAAGTTTAACTTAGCACAGCTAGCCATAGTTTGAAAGTGAAGTGGATTATACTTGAAAAATTCATCAATGGTCATAAAGGAACGACCAGGTCACTTAACCCCTCCTCAGCCACTTTGAAAAGCCTAGCTGGGTAAACTCTTGATACCAAATGTGAAGGCAACTACCAGAAAGGTGAAACAAGACGCAAAACTTGACAAATAATCTTAACCAACTTGAAAAGCCTATAATGTGTGATTCAGGGCATTACACCATTTCCTTCATGCCAAGCCTTCTTCTAAACAAGAACCAGCTCCCTTCATCATCCACAATATCATATAGCATGCTTGCCCTTCTAAACTTCAAGAAAATTTACAATAACTTCAAAGTTTACAAATCTGCTATACAATATGGGTATATTTGCCTCTCCCCATGTACAACAAACAATAAAATAAAAGTACAAAGAAATGGACACTAACATCAGATAACATATTAATAAAATAACATTGTTTCTTGACTGAGTATACGTATGAATACAAATAGAACAAATTAGGCCAAAATATAGCTTTATAAACAAAAGTATGATCGTGAGTGTTAGACAGCAATAAACAAAAGCATGATTGTGGGCGCTAGGTGGCAGGACTAAAGTAATGCGACTGGAATGTGAATGAGTAATTCAGGTATGTATGTGGTAACAAAAAATTCATCATGAACAATGTACAAACAGGCCTAGATGCAGGGTAGAAGTTTTTCACTGGCGACAAGCCATATTGATGATGAGACATAGATCACATGCATGGCCCGCCCGGAGCGATTAGAACCATACCCCTGCCTGGCCTTACTTGGCTGAGTGCGAGATGCAAGGTAGTAATCAGTAAACACACAGAAATACAGACGCACAAACAAACATAGGAAAGCACACAAGACGAGAGGGAGAACCTGGGGGAACTAAAAAAAAAAGTCAAATCCCCATGCGATCTCCCCCTCAAGAACCACAAAAAAGAAAAATTTTATTAGGGATATGGTGACCTGCCATGCGAGCGCACCCATCATGGCAAAGGTCATATTACAAAATATACATCACCTTTTTCACTGCCTTCAGCTGATCTTGTTCTTGGATGGAGATGAAACTGGTTTCTATATACACCAAGAACACAATAGATCCGCTTGAAAACTACCCAAACAAGCAACAGATCTAAATACATCTGTTCTTCCCTTCCTTGCGACTTTCCAGTATTATTCAGCCGCAAAGTTTTCATTGTGGGCTGGCAATTTCTACAACAGATTCAAAATCAAGAAAAATTTATATAAAAAAAATACACCAACCGAATCTAAAAGCATTAAAGAATTCTGGGTGAAATATAAAATAACTCCTTACTTTCTTGTTGACGATCCAGACGCGAAGGCAAATTCCACAAAGGTGAACAAGATGAAAATCTTGACGCTGATTTTAACCAACTTTAATTCCTACTCTGTGATTCAGGGACATTTAAACCATGTTCTTCATGCCAAGCATTCTTCAAACAAGAATCAGCTCTCTCCACTATGATGCAAGTTTTCCTCCCAAATATCCTTCTCTTATAACATGTTTGCCTTTCTGAACTTCAAGAAAATCTATAATAACTACAAATTTTATAAACTATTTATACAAGACAGATATATTTGCCTTTATGGATGTACAACAAATAATGAAATAAAAGTACAAAGCAATAACATTAACTTCAAACAAAAATTTCATGAACTAATATTGTTTCTTGACTCAGCAGAAACATAAAACAAATTAACACAGTTCGTAGTTTGGGCATAAATATTGCTTTATAAACTAAATTAATGTGACGACGATGTGAATGTGTAGTATTCTGTAAATATGCGATGATGGGCATCACGGTGAAGAAAAAATTGAAGTTTTTTTACCTGCGACTATGACGAGATGTAGCTGATTTGAGACAAAGGTGGTACACGGTGGGTAATAATCGTGCCATCATGGTGAAGGGCCACGCGCGCGCACGCACACACACACAAGGAAGCATACAAGATGACGGGGAGAACCCGGGGGAATTAAAAAAAAATCAAATCCCCGTGCGATCTCCCCCTCAAGAACCCCAAAAAAGGAAACTTTTATTAAGGATATGGCGACCTGCCATGCGAGCGCACCCATCATGGCAAAGGTCATATTACATAATTATACATCACCTTTTTCACTGCCTTCAGCTGACCATGTACATCGATGGAGATGAAACCGGTTTCTATATAGACCAAGAACACAAAAGATCCAAACAAGCAACAAATTTAAATCTATTTTCTTCATCCCTTCGCTTCCAGTATGATTCAGCGGCAAAACTTTCACTGCGGACTGAATAATCAATCCTGAATGATTTCAACAGTAGATCTAAAATTTAAAAAAAACACTATAAAAAAAAATACATCAACCAAATCTAAAAGCATTAAAGAATTAGAACGAAATATAAAACAATTCCTTACCTTCTTGTTGACGATCTTAAGCCGGATCCAAAACAAGCTCTCATCTTGATCTTCATCCTCGAAGAATTAATCTCTTTTAGAGAGGAGACCGGATCCTCGCCCCATCCTTTTCAAGAAGAAATCAAGAAATTCCTAATTCTATGAGGTTTTCAAAGAAAAATCATAAAAAAATCGGATTGGTACAAACGAAATCCATCACCTTTACTAATAAAAAAAAACATAAGATAATCATAAAAAACCATCATAAAGAATTAATCTTTTAGGAAAAAATCACAAAAAAATACCATCCAAAACCACCGATTAAACTCACAAACCATCGCCTTGATCTTCATACCGAGTCACAGATCTTCAAAAATCGCTGTAAATAAGAGATCAAAGAACCCGCAAAAAAATAAAAATATAATTTTCCGATAATTTTCAAAATTCGTCATCAAATTAAAAATCGTACCGATAAAACGAGAAACACCGAGAGCCAGATCACCAAAAGGAATCACAAGAAGACATCTGGATCTCCATCCTTGAAAAAATTCACAAAAGGGGAAGCTATCAACGTAGAAAGGAAAAGGGAAATCAAATCAAAACGTGAGACAAAAATCGGAAAAAAAGAAAACCCTAGACCAACGCCTTCTTCGTTGGCGGGTGGTGGTATTTATAGTTGAGTTTTGGAAAGATCAACGGCTTGTGAGAGTTCAAAGGCTACCAGGATTTAATGAGATGATGACACGTGTTTAGTTTTGAGTGGTTAACTGAATCAGGTGCTTATCTAGATTGATGTACCAAACCGGGAGCTGTCCGCATGATCATCTTAGGTAGCGTTTGGTTGGATATAATTCTAAATGCAGTGGATTTCTAGTTACAATGTAACTGGAAATACTTGGCTTTCAAAATACAGTGCAGTCAAATCTTGTGTTTGGTTGGATGTAACTGGAATTACTGTATTATAAGATTTTATGTTTGTTTGAAAGGATTTGTAAATCTGGAATTGGAAAACATGTGTATAAATGTATGTATATGTCTGTGTATATGCATATATGTATACAATTATATATACATGTATATGTACATGTATCATCTTAATTCGAATATCGAAACCATTGAACGGCTGGGATTCTCTTTAATCCGGATCCGATAAATGATCGGATAAAAGTTTATGATCCGAAATCAAAATCTTAAAATTTAGAAGGATTTTAGATATTTATCAGTTTTATCCCAAATCATTTTAAAAAAATAATTGTTTAAATTAGTTGGATATCAATTACTTAATTGGGTATTTAAATTTAAATTAAAATAAATAAATACCATTATTAGTTGAAATCTCAATATTAATAAATACTATTTAATGGGATAATTTGAAGTTGTGATATTCTCAATATTTTAATGATCGTTAAGGAAAGACCAGTTATATGTATAATGAAATTTGAGCTCATTTTCAATTTTAATGTTTTAAAATTAATGTCAAAAGAATAACATTAATAAAGAGAAACTGGATTAACGTCAGTTTCATTTATTAATGTATTTAAAAATATTATACTTAAAATTATGTTTTGATGCAGCAAATTGGTAGACTTGATCATCATAAACTCTATGTATGGAGGTTTCATAAATGGACTATAATTTAAATTTTTTTTTTTTTTTTTATAAAAGATGATCAATGTCACGTTACAAGAAGGTGACAATGACATATATAATAGTACACTAGTTACAGAAAATTTAACGATCCCAAAAAATTTATTAACCCAGCCAAATATTACATTGGGCGATTACAATCATACTATATCACTATAAATTTTTAAATGAAATTCCCCATAACTTTCAATTATTATTATATATATATATATATAAACTTAAAAAGTATCCACTTAACAATCAAGCAAAATTTGGAAATTAGTAGGCATAGATTAATGACAATAGTGTTTTAAAAGGTTTTAAATTATTTATTTATTAAGCATTTACCTAAGAGGTTTACCGCTCATAAATCTTTCATCTTTATGTATTTTGTTTAAGAATGGGCACAAGGTGGGGCAGCGACGGGAAACATCTCCCAACTCACTCCCCTATCCTGGGCGGAGATTCTCCGTCCCCGTCTCGGTTGGAAAATCTGGGAGTAGGAAGCCCCCATTCCTCGCCCCACCTTCTAACATATATAAAAAATCCGATAACCTAAGCCATAAATCCATGAACTTAGATATCAATTAAAACTAATCTTTTATCAATAACAAACATGATATTTCCTATTCCATATATTCCACAAATTAAAATTCAGCAAATATTTATAATTTAAATTCAAATATAAAAACCAAAAAAGAAAAGAAGATGTTTTTTTTTAATAGCAATTTACTTTCTCATAGCATAGTTACAACCATTGATAACTTCATAGAATAACACAAAAATATACAAGCTAATACACTCATAATGTTCACTAACAATAGACTAGTTACAAAAAACTCTAAAACTCCATAATTAGGCATTTTAGCAACTGGAACTAGTAATCAAGATTCAAGAAACTCAAAAGCTGTGAAGTATCTCCAATGAATAATAGAAGCTATAATTCACCAAACTCTACCTCTTTCTTTGAAATCAACATATGAGAAATGAATAATTTCAAAAAAAAAAAAAGATTAAAAATACTAAATCATATAAATTGTATGAACATGAGGAAAATAAATAAATAAAACCATTCAAATCAATGAATCATACAAGATATTATAAACAAAATATATCTTTCTATCTTTCTCACAAATATCTCATCTCTCACGACATAGCAATAAATATATATAAAACCATTCAAATCAATAAATCATACAACATATTATAAACAAAAAAACATCTTTCTATCTTTCTCACAAATATCTCAACTCTCAAGACAACAATAAATATATATCAAACCATTGCAATTAATGAATCATACAACATATTATAAGTTGAAAACATCTATCTTTCTCACAAATCAATGAATTATACACCAAAAAAACATCTATCTTTCTCACAAATATCTCAACTCTCAAGACATAATAATAAATATAAATCAAACAAATCAATGAATCATACAACAAAAAACATCTCTTTCTCACAAATATCTCTAACTCTCAAGACATAGCAATAAATGAATTTCATAAAATAAAGGCACTTGAAACAATAATAACAGCATAAAAAAAAATTAGGCCACAATTAATCATGAGAAAAAAGCATAAACCTAAAAACATTAGGCCCTTCGATCAATCAAAGACCACGTGGTAACTTGTGTAAGCATAAACCTGAAATATAAATCAAGTAAATAAAATTGTGTAAGTTTCATTTAGGTTATAAACATTTTGCCACTAAGAGTTTTGATAAATGCAATATTTGTAAGCTTACCTCTTCATCAACATCTATATCATCAATTGTTGTGTAACATTGAGAATGAGTCATGGAAATGGAATCTAGACCATTAATTAATAATTAGGTCAACTATTATAAATTGTGATTTGAAAATTAAAATCAATCATAAAATTAAGTAATAGACGATATATATATATATATATACTAGTATCATATCTTTTGTGGGAACCAATATCCAATTTTGTGCACTCATTAATGCCTCAACTATGTCAGGATGCAATCTGCTATGGTGTGGACTTATAAATCTCCCACTTGTACTGAAAGCCTCCTTTAAAGCCATAGTAGATATTGGAATTGCTAAAGCATCTCTTGCAATAATGATCTAATTCAGTGTACACACTCCCAAATTCAGACTCAGAAGAAGCAACATAAAAGTCAAAATTGCGCATGCAAGTCACGGCTATCATAATCCGAAGAAAATGTGGATTGTGGGAAGCGAGAAGGCAATGGCGGTACTGGTAAAAAGCAGCCCTAGCCCTAATGTGTAGATAATATACATATATTAGAAAATTAAAAAGATAGAAATAAGTTAAATTTTATTGAAATTTTAATACCTATAAATTATATCAATAAAAAATAATTATAGATTAAAATAAATTTATATGACTACAAAATTTATACCTATAAAGAAATAATATTTTTTAAAAAATTACACAAATCCTCAAATCTACCTTACCTTTATTTTTCAAAAAATACAATTAAACATTGTGTGCTATTTTTAATTATATCTTAGAAATAACTATGACTATCATAATCCTACGAACAGATATATGAATAATAGATTTTTAAAACCATAATTAGAAAAATATATAAATCACAATTATTTATAATTTTCTCCAAATAATTTTCAGAAGAAAGCATACTTCCAAAATTTAGGAAAATAAATTTTATATTTCCCCTATTTGTTTCCATATAAAGTATATTTTCACATAAAATATTTTTTTAATTTAAATGGGAACAGACTAGTAGTCTATCTCTAAAATTAGACGGAAGAGGTAGTCATTCTAATTTCTTTTTTTACGATATATATTAGGTTTTAGTTTAGATTCTTTTTTAAAGGTTTTATATAGGTTAATTTGTAATATATATATATATATATATATATATATATATATATATATATATATATAATTTGTACATATTAAAATTATAGTCAAATATGTTAAATTAGTTGTATGTAGATTATTTTTGTAGATTAAAAATATGACTTTTAGCTATATTTCATAATTTGTAACCAAAATTATACCCTCTCTTCTTTAGGATTTATTTCATAGATGAAAAAGAAAAATAAAATCATACTTTTAGCCAAAATTAAAATTTCTTTTCTCTACGATATGTTTCAAAAAAAAAAAAAACCATGTTTTACCTAAAACAAATTGTAGCAATTAGAAATAATTCATATGATTTGGTTTTCCCGCGGTTTGGAAGTGTTTGGCGCCTCAAAGCATTTATATTTCCCTACGAAAGTGTTATTATTCCCTACGCTTTATGTCATAGACAAAAATATAATTTGTAGCTACGTGTTACAAATGGAAAAACCTTTAAGCTACGTTTAACAATTCACGGCGCAAATTAGAACACCTTTTCGCTATGATCTATTTCGTAGACAAAAAATTTTGCTTTACCTACAAAACAAAACATAGTTACTCAAAATCATTAGTAGGCCTTTGTCTTCCTACGGATAGGAAATCTTTGGTGCCTCAGAATGTTTGTTTTTCCTATGAAATCTATAAATCGTAGACAATATAACATATTTAGCTACGAAATTTACTATGTAGCTATGAACAACATAGAGAATAGTCAAATTTCTTGTAGTGCCGACCCACCATCATGACTCAATGATAATTGTGTAGGATTATTTGTTGATGACCCAGACATTGAAGCACCATGTTCACCAATCTTATATTTTCATGAATATTTAGCAAGTAAATCATAACAAATATTTTGAACTTTAGCAACCTCTATCTTTGCCATTTTATCACCATAAAAGAATGGGAAATAATATTTCAAAAATTTGACCTTGTATCTAGGATCTAATATAGTTGCTACACTCATGATATCATGAACTTGAACCCAATATTTATCAAATTTTTCTACCATTTTTTATGCCATAAGCGGAATGCAAGGTTGCCCACAATTAACCCAATGCATCAATTTCAACTTAATCTCACATATTTTGGGGGAAAAAGATAGAGGGGTACTTAGTCCCAGAAAATGTCTCAGTGATATCATGAAATAGTTTCAATTTACCACAAATTTGTGTAGCCATTTCCCACTCTTCATCTAAAGGGACATTTGTAAAGAGTCTCCCTTTGTTTCAAACTCTTAAAACTATCCTTGTAACAAATGGCAACATCGAGCATTAAATAACTGGAATTCCACCTCATTTTACAATCTAATTAAACCAATTTTTTAGTGCAAGAATTTTCAATTGGCGTGCCGTTTCTTCAAACTTTTCATTTCTTTTTGGTGTAGAACTCCAAAATGCAACACTATCACAAAATTTTTCAATAGTTTCATAAATAATCTCTAAACCGTCTTTGACAATTAGATTTAAAATGTGTACAAAACACCACATATGCAATAATTTTTCGTCTATCCAAATTGTGTTTCTTGATAGTTTGTTCAAAATTAAATTCGCCAACGAATCATTCATTGAACAATTATCTAATGTTAATGCAGATAACTTGTGATCAATTGATCAATATTTCAATCCATTAAATAATTTGTGAGCACATCACAAAGTACTTTAGCAGTATGTGGACATAGCACATAAATGAACCTAATCAAATAAAGTATGAAATAATATTAAAGATATATATATATATATATATATATATATATATATATATATATATATATATATATATATATATATATATATATATATATATAATAGCTAAACTAATTGATCAGTACTTGGCAATTGAATAATTGATTCAATATATAAAAACATAAATCAAATTTTTAGTGCTAAAGTTATAGCAAACATGAGTATAAACATAATATCATTTATATGTAAGCACACCCACACATTATAGTTAAATAAATAAAAGCAGTACCTGATAATCCGACTTTGTAAGCTCCAATTTGCATCAATGAAATGTGTTGTGATTGCCATGAATCATTTTTTTTTATTGCTTGAAGTCCACATGTCAATTGTAATTGTAAATTTACTCTCATTGTTTTCAAGCAATTTTATCGTCTTATCTTTTTCTTGCTCATACATTTTAAATATGTCCCTTTTAATTGTATGTCAGTCAATTGTTTTAAATGATGGTTGATCAATAGCCCCAACAAACTTTTAACAATATTGATGCTCAACCATTGACAAAGGATACTCGTGTACAATAATCATTGATGCCAGCTCTTTTCTTGCAACATCTTCATAAAAAACATATGTGCCAATTGAAGCCTTGCCTTCATTATCTACTTTATGCTTCAAAATGTTTTGCTTTATATTTCTAATTTTTTTTCAAAGGACATTATGCAAAATGATCATGTAAATGTTTAGTCCCATTGTTTGTATCCCCTCCAAGTTTCTTTTGACAATAATTACATATTCCTTTCCATTTATTATCTATTTTTTGTCGCCTATAATGGTTTCATATAGTTGGTTTTAGGCGAGTCTTAGTGCCCAATTTCAATTCTTCACTTTCATTTGTTGGAAATGTTTGATTTGATCCAACCGGTGTTGTTGATTCAAGGTGTGTTCTAGATTGTTCACAACTTTGTTGTTCTATAGATTGGCCACAACTTTCAAGAGGTGAAATATGTAAATTCTCTTCATGATAACCCTCATCCATGATATCACTTAATCACCTACATTGACTCCATTATTATATACTAGTGAGCAAACTAAGCTATGAATCATAAATTGAATATTTAAAAAATTAAAAAAAAAATAACAATCACTACTTCATAAGAAGAAGAGTTAAAGAAAATTAGTTCTGAAACATTTAAAACAAGAAATTCTTTAACATGACAATCATTTAAGATGGTATAATCGAATTTCATGAAAAGGAAAAGCAAGAGAAACTCTTAAATCAACAAATTTTGCACTGGATGAAAAAAAATTTAGGTATGAATTCAAGCATTAGATGTGCAACAGATGTCTACTTGCTATGGAAAATAGAAAACTCAAACTCTCTTGTCTCTCCCATGCAAGACACTGTCACCAACGCTACAATCTTCGATTATGAAATAAGAATACAAAATACACTCAAAATCCAAAACACAATTACGTTAAGATTTTTGAGAAACAAAGCCATGGCTTATAAGTTACGAAAAAAGTGAAGAAGGTGGTTTGGTAGAGATCGGTGGAAGCTTTTGATGAATTATAGAGAAGAGAGGAGAAGATTTGATGGAGGATTTGGAGATCAGTGGGGGTTTGGACATGGTGATGCGGTGGAGTTTAGAAGATATTAGGGTTATGTCTTTTGAGTAACTTACTCATAATGATTCGCGTGATGGCAACTTTCTTTGAATTTTTTTTATTTTAACCAAGATATTATATTATATATATTATATTATATCATATATATATATATAAAAGAGAGATTCCCTCGACTTGAACGAGACTGGGATGCCACGTGGGGACGAGGGCATCCCTAATCTTGACTACTTTAGAACTTTAGAACTTATGTCTCCCTTAATAATTATGAATCAATGATTAAAAAGAAAAAAAAAATCTCAGGCCATCAATATTTTTTAATTTATCTTTATTTTTTAAAAAATTTCTCTTCTTATTTTCTTTGCTTTCTTTCTAAAACTAATTTTATTATAATATTATAATATCAACCTAGGGCTAGTCAACTAGGATAAGTGCCATCATTGTTGTTGACTAAAAATTCAGTGGTTAAAATTGTAATAAAGTTGGAGTTACCATTGTTGGTGATGTGGCTTGATATATGGAAGAAATCATATCTTCTAGTGTTGATCGAGGCAATTGTATGAGAATAAGTGTCACCATAATTGATACTTGTAGATTTAGCATTAATAAGAATAGAGGCAATGTTATTGTTATCATTTTTGCTATTAGTGAAAGGTAGATAAAACAAAGAGATCGCATCCTCTAATGCTAGTGGAAACTAGTGAATGAGGATAAATGTCAACTAATGATGATTAAATTGTTGAGATAGTACTATGGTTGATGTTGTTGTTGATGTGAGTAGATTGAGAGGAAAGAGTGATCTTTCAGCAATGGTCAGAACTAGTGAATGAGGATAAGTACCACCATGATTGATGGTTGAATGTGATTCGGTAGTAGGTTGAATGGTAGTGAGATTGAGATTGATGTTCTTGTTGTTACCATTGTGAGTTGATGGAGTTAAGTAAGCATTGGTATCAAACCAATCGATTTAGTTATGTTCTTCTTGCGGGGGGATTGAGGGGTGTATTTTATGTTGTTGTGCATTTGAATAGGTATCCGAGTCTCTTGTTTAGGAGCTTGAGGGATTTATTCCATGTTGTTGTATGTTGGATAGATCATATTGTTATTTACCAGAAGGGTTAATGGTTTCTTAATTTCTCTCAAGAGCTTAAGGAGTGTATTCCATGTTGTTATATTGAGAGGCCTATCTCTATATCTGGTTGTAGCTGTAGTTCAAGCCCATGCTCATGCTTAGAAATTGCCTGTTGTTCGGTCCTCTCATAAGAATATTCCATATCCTCCTGTCCTATTCCCTCCTCTTGCCCTATGTATTTTTTGATATTTCCAACATATATTGTATTGTAACGTCACAAAATGCTTGATACATCACATAGATAGTTCAATTGTTTAAAATAAATAATACAAAAATATTTCTAAAATTATATATCAACAATTAATTATTTATTATTCTTGATGTGGTAGCAAAATTATGAAATGTTTAATACTTGACAGGGTATCAGAGCCATTGCCTTTTATATTATTGATATAGTATTAGAGTAATTTTTAATATGCGTAAAATGTTACTTGAGAGATTGTTTTTAGATATTATTGTATCAAAACTATTTTTTTATATTTTTAATATGGTATTGTAGTTATTATTTTTTTATTATTGCTATGTATTTAAACTATCATTAAATATATTTGTATATGGTGTCGCATATGTTTTTTTATTGTTAATTTAATAAGAAACAATTATTTCCTATAAATATGAATTTGAAAGTTAATTGACCAAGAGAAAATGGTGTAGCACTCGCACTTGAACTCGCGAGTGATGAAAATCTTTAGGATTTTTCCAATCAGCAGAGTCAACATATATCTTAGTGTATTTCTCACACTATCATTTTTTCAATTCATACCATGCTTCCAACAATAATGTTTTTTTTTAATTCCTGTGAGATCACCAAGAACAAGGAAAGGATCATAATGCACACATATCTTCTCTGGGCATACATACACTTTTTTCTTCACCTCTTTCCCAGCTGGCCTTTGTCTTAGCTTCCAAGGCAAGTTGTGACCATGACGATGTAATTGAAGATTCTCGTTACGTTGAAAGTCCTTGTTACATATCTCACTGTCAAACTGATTTGTTGCCATTAGCATCTTCGATGCTAATGCCACCACTTCAACATTAGGATCTATTTCATTAATTTAGGTTTAATGTTAAATGAATTATAGGTTTTTAATTGCTAAGAAGAAATTTAGATAAGAATTACCTCGGTTTGTAGCAGATTTACTTTTTCTCCTCGACTTTCAACTATGCTAGGGGTGCTGATCTGGTTGAGGACTGAGTTTAGCGATCTTTCATTGTAGTGGTCATTGTTGCAAGGAAAAAAGAGATATAAGTTCATTAATTGAAAATATGCTCACTTCTTAATCCCTCATAATGCAATTTTATATATTTTGGAAGAAGAATGACTTTTTTATTATAAAAATACTTGAATTTAATTGAGAAGATAAACTTGAAGAGACATTTGATAAATAGAATACACAATGATAATCTAACAAATAAAAACATTGGATGAACTACTTTTGTTGGTTGCCTCTTCATAGCTAGTAGGTTGCTTTTTACCTACCAATGTTCTTGATCTCTAGAAAGAACCAAGAGGCTATTGTGCATGTAAAGATTATGATAATGCAATTTAGATACCCAAATGATCGATGTGATTTTCATACCATAGGAGAAGCTACTACTACATATATTTTCACTCAAGAAGCCTCCAATTCATCCCACTTTGCATTTTTGAAGATTGGACATTTATAAATGGACTTGGAGGTATAGGAGGTGCTTTCTATGGAGTAGTTGTGATGTAAAAGAACCAGATTCAAATTGTCTTACTGTAAAGCAAAAAGACCTGACTCAAATTGCCCTGTTTGGAATTTGTGGTATCTCAATTGGAAGGGTTATTAGAGGCATAATGGAAGGCAAACTATTTGGATAAGATGTCCTTTTACATATACATGCATGTCATAATCCTCTAGTAGTGATTGGTATCAGTCCATGATGTCAAGTACCATCATTGTCGATAACTTAAATATGATTCAAAGCCTTAGAATAGTAGTTAAGTTGAGGTTGATGTTGTTGTTGGTAAATGTAAGAGAATGATCAAATCCTCCTCTAATGGTGACTGAGAATAGTGAATGGGGATTAGTGCAAGCATAGTTAACAATTGAAGATGAATCAATGTATGAAAAGTACTAAAGTTGAAGTTTCCATTATTGTTTATGTAGGTAAATAAAGGTGATAAATTAGATCCCCTAGTAGTAATCGGAGCCAATGAACTAGGATAAGAGACACCATTGTAGATCACAAATGATTCAATGGCCAAAATTGTAATGAATTTGGAGTTGCTATTGTTGTTAATGTGGGTGGATATAGGGGAAATACAAATCTTCTAATGTTGATCAAGGCAAGTGAATGATAATGAGTGCCACCATAATTAATACTTGGAGATGATTAAGTATTAGTAGGAATAGAAGCAATGTCAATGTTACCATTGTTGCTATTACAGTAGGTACATAAAGGAGAAAGAGATCACATCCTCTAGCACTGGTTAAAACTAGTGAATGAGGATAAATGCCAATTGACGATGATTCAATTGTTTAAATAGTACTAAGGTTGTTGTTGATGATGTGAGTAGATTGAGAGGAAAGAAGTGATCCTCCTGCAAACGCTGGAACTAGTAAACAAGGATAAGTGCCACCATAGTTGACGACTGATGGTGATTCAGTGGTAGCTGCAATGGTAATGAGATTGAGATTCATGCCATTATTGTTATTATTGTGAGTGGTTGGAGTTGAGTAAGTATTGGTATCAAACCAATTGATGTAGTTACGAACTTCTTGATAGGGAAATGCATATTCGTGAAACCCAAAAACATTAATATATATATATATATATCATTTATGAAGAAAACAACACTTCTTGATGGGGAAATGCATATTCATGAAACCCAAGAACATTAAAATATATATTATTTATGAAGAAAACAACGACTGATATTTTCTTCTTCAAAAACATTTCCTTCAACTGAATCATAGGTGACCTAAAAGAACCAGCTAAATACTCTAAAATTATTCTATTAAATAACTTAATTATTTTAGCAAATATATTTATTAATTAAATTTTAAGTTAATGAATATTAACAAAAGGCTATTATATTGGGAAATAAAATTATGATGTCTAAATTTTTATTTTAATTTATAGTAATTAAATCAAAATATAATTAACTTTATATATATATACCTTAGCATGGTATCAAACCACTAATCACCAAACTCACTTTTCTATCCAAACAAAACGTACCAAAGATACAAACAATGGTCTATTAATATAAGAGACATGTTGAGCATCATAGAGCTCGAAGGAGTTTCATGAAGTTACAACTTTGTCTTTTTAAGCTTGTATGGTCCTCTATCACCGCTCTTTAGCATTAGGACCCATTTATTGCATGACCCTTTCTTGTCTATTTCCTAACAATAGGCCACAATCACTAACCATGACCCACTTTTTCTATAAAAGCTCAATATAATTTATAAGTACAAGACATGATTGCAAATATGAATTATGGTAAGGGATAAATTAATCATAGATTAAATTCAAGTAGCATTCAATCTTTAGGTAGAATATCATATTTAGTCTCTATAATTTACTCGATCTCCCCCTTTAGTCCCTTTATTATAATTTACCCTCAAAAGATCAGTCTATTATTCAGATGGGGTAAATTAAGTCCTTCACTCCGACATCCATCCCATTTTTCGTCATTAATTCCCTGCTGACGTGGCAGTTTTATAATTAAAATATCATTAAAAACATAGTTTTTTTTTATCTTATCAAAAGTTTTTAACGTTACGGGTCTCGATCCATGTCGGATCTAAACTTGATAAGATAAACACTTGCGCCCTCCCTTTGTCCAAACCTCTTCTCTGGCAACCTACCCCATCGATCACCATTGGCCGTCCACCGCAAGCCACAATCGGTCCTCTACTCCATCAACCACTATCCACGTGCCTCTGGCCACCATCTTAGTTTCATCTCTACTCCAACCATCTACCCTAGTGACCACTAGAGTGCAAACTCAATCTGGTATTCAAAACCTCTGGCCCCATATACAATACCATATCCTAACTATCCTCAAGACAAAAAAACAACCATTTAGGTTACCTTTGTTTTATTATCACAAAATTATTATTCAACCTTTCAAGAGCATTTCAACAAACACTTGGCATGCTGATTCAGAAAATCCATAAATTCTTTCACAAATCAAACAAAAATTCCCAAAAAATGGCCAAATTAATCAATCATGTATGAAATCAATCAAACAAGGCTTAAAAATCATATCAAAACAAGAGGAAAAGAGGCGCCTTTATTGATTCTTAACATCCGATGAGGCAAGATCAAGGCTCTAGGTGTAGGCTTTCCAACTTCTCATAATACACATCCCAAACACATCACATGCACCCACTCCCATGGTAATCGCCAGGAAGTGGCTTCTCCTGCGGTTGAACGACATCTCCGGCTTCTCAGCTGTAGTCTTGTTCTTCTCCTCCAATTTGATTTCCTTGGCATTGTCATCCATAGCGGAGGAGGTGAGAGGTCAAATGTAGACACCGGTGAAGGGGAGAAGGAGGAGGAGAAGAGAAGAGGATCTTGTCACGGAGGGTTGGATCAAGGTCAAGAACGGTGGCGGAGAGACTCTCGATTGTTTTCCTTATCAGGTTTGGATCCAACATGGATCCGGACCTATAACAGTAAAAGGTATTCATTAAGATAAAAAAAACTATTTTTTAATGATATTATAATCATAAAACTACCACGTCAACAGGGAATGACAGGAAATGGGACAAACATTGGGGTGACGGGATTTAATTTATCCCATCTAAATAATAGAGGGATTTTTGAGGGTCAAATTATAATAGAGGTACTAAAGGGGAGATCAATTATATTACAGGAACTATATAGGGTATTTCTATTCAATCTTTAATATTGATAAAGAGACCAAGCAAAAAGATCATCCTCATAAGGAAACGGGGCAATCAATGTGCGCGTAATGGATAGAAGGCAATTAGAAAATAATAAATATAGTTTCTATTTATAGATTAAAAAAGAATAACTACAAGAAAGGCAATGACACGTGGCATGAAGGTTTTGAGTCATTGTGTGGTGCATCATCCTCAAGAAGAAGAGGTGAGAGAAAATGAGAGATAATCTTAAGGGCATGCTTGGCAAGGAAATGGATGGATAGATTTGAGTCCATCTTCCTTTGCATGACATCTTCACCATGACACACCAACCAGATTTCAAAAGAGAGTCATTCAATTCACAAAGATCACATATTACACACTATGAAAAAAAGTATGAGACTTTTTTTATTGTTATCAAACTAAGCCCCTTTGTAGACCTTTAAATATTTTCAAACATCTACAAAAGATCTTGAACATGGACACAAGATGAAAACTCTAAAACTTTTTCAACAACTTTTAGATATGAAATTTGAATGAAATGGCTTCAATAAAATATTTTTAAAAAATATTTTATTTAAGATTTATGAAATATTAATTATGTAAGTTTTTTTATTAAATGCATCGGATAAATCGCCCACAAATAAAAGTTATTTGCCGACAAATAGAAATCACCGCTTTCTTGCGGATATAGTTTACAATTAGAAAACTCAATTAAAAATAACTTTTTTTCTTTTTGGAAAAAAAACACTTGTTTTTCGATCATCAAGATCGGTCAAATTTCATCTAAAAGGATTTTTTTTTGCCCCATGAGAAGTGAAAATAAGCAAGAGATCGGAGAGTTAACTCTAAAAAGAGGAAAAAAACCCACATTGGAAAAATCAGATGGAAGCCCACAATCAGAAAAATATACATAGATCATAGATCTTCAGTTGATATTCAGCCATCGATCTAACATAGATCTTCAAAAGCACATCAGAAAGTAAGCACTCACCATCGGAATAGTCAAAAAATTACTTGAAATAGAAATGTATATCACAGGCAAAATCGAGAAATTGAAGAGATCTAAAATATGAAAGAATGATCGGGATACTTATAGAGCAAGCAGGAGAACGGAAAAGACTTGCCCTTTTTTGCTTAGACAAAAGCAGAAGCCTGTGACTAAAAGGAAGAATTGGGGAAAGCCGGGCAAGGGTGAATGTCAATTGCATGCCCTTTTTATGGAGAAAAATGAATCCGAAACGCAAATTACCCTAAAACGTGTCTAACCAAAACTCATAACGTTGACATGTGTCGTCTAACAGATAATTATCCAAACCATTTGGATTTAAAAGATTCCTTGCATGCCATGTGTAATATAAATAAAACACCATTTAAACATTATTATTGAATCCTTAATGAAAAATTACTTTTGAATTAAACATTAATCAAAACCATTGGCTCTTTTATTATTGATATGGTATCAGAGCAATACTTCTATATTCGTAAATTATTAGTCAAAATATTGTTCTCTAATTATTATTGTATCAAAGCTATTTTGTTGTATTACAAATATGATATTCGAGTAATTATTTTTTCATATTGCTATGTATTTAATATATCGTTAAATATATTTTGTATATGTTGTTAAAAATATTTTTCTAGTTAATTTAATATGAAACAAATATTTTCAATAAATATGAAATTGAAAGTTAAGTAATTGAGGGAAAATGGTGTCACACTCGCACTTGTACTCATGAGTGCCGCAAATCATCTTAATATTTCCAATGAGAGAGGACAACATGTACCTTATTGTATTTTCGTACACTTGCATGTTTTTCACACCGTGCTTCCAACAATGATGATTCTTAGTTCTTATGGCATCACCAAGAGCAAGTAATGGATCATGATGCACACATGTCTCCTTCTGGACATACTAAAGTTGAAGTAGCCATTGTTGTTGATGTAGATAGATGGCGGTTAAAAATAAGATCATCCACTAGTAATCAAGGCCAGTCAACAATGATAAGGGACAACAGTGTTGATGATTGAAGATTCAGTTGTTAAAATTGTAATGAAGTTGGAGTTTCCATTGTTGTTGATGTGGTTGGATATAGGGAAGAAATTAGGCTTCTAATGTTGATAAAGGCAGGTGAATGAGAATGAGTGCCAACATAATTGATATTTGCAGATGTGTTAGTTGGGATAGAAGCAATGTTGTAATTATCATTGTTGATATTGGTGTAGGTAGATGAAAGAAGACATATCACACCCTCTAACACTGGTCAAAACTATTGATTGGGGTTAAATGCCTACCAACTGACAATGATTGATTTTTTGAAATAGTGGTAAGGTTGATGTTGTTGTTGATGATGTGAATAGATTTAGAGGAAAGAAGTGATCCTACAGCAAAGGCCAGAACTAGTGAATGAGGATAAATTCCACGATAGTTAATAGTTGATGGTGATTCGGTGGCACCTACAATGATAGTGAGATTGGGATTGATGCCATTATTGTTACCATTGTGAGTGAGATGGAGTTAAGCAAGCATTGTTATCAAACCAACTGATGTAGTTACGCCCATCTTTCAGGGGAATGCATATTAGTGAAACCAAGAACATTAAAATATGTATTATTTATGAAGAAAAAAATAGCTGATATTTTGTCATTAAAAACATTTCTGTCAACTCAATCTTAGGTGTCCTAAAGAACGAAATATTCTAAAATTATTCTATTAAGTAATTTAATTATTGCAGTAAATATATTTATTAATTAAATTTTAAGTTAATGAATATTAACAAAAGGCTATTATTAATTAGGAAATAAAATAATAATTCCTAAATATTTATTTAACTTTATAATAACTAAATCATATATAATTAACTTTACATAAATATTTAACCTTAGCAGAGTATCAAACCACTAATCACAAACCTTGCTTTTCTATCTTAACCTAACATACCAAAGATATAAACAATGGTCTATTAATATAAGAGACATGTTGAGCATCATAGAGGTCGAAGGAGTTTCATGAAGTTATAACTTTGCCTTTTTAAGCTTGTATGGTCCCCTATCACAGTTCTTTAGCATTAAGACCCATTGATTGACTAACTATGACCCACTTTTTCTTTAAAAACTCAATTTAATTTATCAGGATAAGACATGATTGCAAATATGAATTATGGTAAGGGATAAATTCATCATAAATTAAATTCAAGTGGCATTCAATCTTAAAATAGATGAAGAGGACCAAGCAAAAAGTTTATCCTCATAAGGAAACTAGGCAATTGATGTGTGCGTAAATGGATGGAAAGCAATTAGAAAATAATAAATATATTTTCTATTTATAGATTAAAAAAATAACTACAAGAAAGGCAATGACATGTGACATGAAGGTTTTGAGTCATTGTGTGATGCATCACCCTCAAGAAGGGGTGAGAGAAAATGAGAGATAATCTTAAGGGCATGCTTGGTAAGGAAATGGATGGATAGATTTGAGTCCATCCTCCTTTGCATGCCATGCCATCTTCACCATGACACACCCACCAGATTTCAAAAGAGTCATTCAATTCACAAATATCACATATTACACACTATGAAAAAAGTAGAAGACTTTTTTTTTCATTATCAAACTAAAAGACCCTTTGTAGACCTTCAAATATTTTCAAACATATACAAAAGATCTTGAACATGGACACAAATGAAAACTCTAAAACTTTTCCAACGAACTTTTAGATCTGAAATTTGAATGAAATGGCTTCAATAAAATATTTTTTAAAATTTTTATTAAAAATTTATGAAATATTAATTATGTAATTATTTTTTATTAGATGCATCGGAGAAATCACCCACAAACAAAAGTTATTGCTGATAAATAGAAATCACCTCCTTCTTGTCGATACAACTTATAATTAGAAAACTCAATCAAAAATGACATTTTTTTTTGAAAAAAAAAACACTTGTTTTTCAATCATCACAGACAGGTCAAATTTGATCTAAAAGGATTCTTTCCCCATGTGAAGCGAAAATAGCAAGAGATCAGAGATTTAACTCTAAAAAGAGAAAAAAAAAACCCACATTGAAAAAAAATTGATGGAAGCTCACAACCGAAAAACATACATAGATCATAGATCATAGTTCATAGATCATAGATCTTTGGCTGATATCCATCCATCGATCTAATACAGATCTTCAAAAGCACATTAGAAAGTAAAAACTCACCATCGGAATAGTCAAAACATTACTTGAAATAGAAATTTAAATCATAGACAAAATAGAGAAATTAAAGAGATCTACAATATAAAAGGACTATAGGGATACTTACAGAGCAAGCAGGAGAGCGGAAAAGACTTACCCTATTTTGCTTAGACAGAAGTAGAAGCCTGTGACTAAAAGGAAGAAATGAGGAAAGTGTGGCAAGGGTGAATGGCAAAGGCATGCCCTTTTATGGAGAAAAATGAATCCGAAATGTAAATTACCCTAAAACATGTCCAATCAAAACTCATAATGTGTGACACATGTCGCTTGACCGATAATTATCCAAACCATTTGTATTTAAAAATTTCTTTATATGGCATCTTGTTATATAAATAAAAAAACCATTTAAATATTATTATTGAATGAAAAATTACTTTTAATTAAACATCAATCAAAACCTTTCCCACTTATATTATTGATATGGTATCAGAGCAATGCTTCTATAATCGTAAATTGTTACTCGTAATATTGTTTTCTAATTATTATTGTATCATAGCTATTTTGTTATAGTTCTAATATGATATTCAAATTATTATTTTTTTCATATTTCTATGTATTTAATCTATCATTAAATATATTTATATATGTTGTCAAGAATATTTTTTATAGTTAATTTAATATGAAACAAATATTTTCAATAAATATGAAATTGAACTAACCACACTTGTAGTCATGAGTGCCGCAAATCTTCTTGAGCTTTCCAATTAGAGAGGACAACATGTATCTTAGTGCATTTCACACACTTCCAATTAGATAGAGGTGAAAAATTAGATCCTCCATTATTAATCAGTGCCAGTGAACAACAATAAGAAACACCAATGTTGACGACTAAAGATTCAGCGGCCAAAATTGTAATGAAGTTGTTGTTGCCATTATTTAAAGAGTGTATTCCATGTTGTTGTACATTAGACCAGGTATCTAAGTCTCTTGTTTAGGAACTTGATAGATATATTCCATGTTGTTGTATATTGGATAGACCATTTACATCTCTTGTTCTAGAGCTTGACGGCAATATTCCATCTTGAAGAGCGTGTTTCTATACTACTATACATTAAGAGGCTCATCTCTGTATTTAGTTGTAGTTATAGGTCAAGCCCACGCTCATACTTAGTCTTTGACTCAGATTGCTTAATCTTTTGATAAGGATATTCATATTCCCTTTTTCTATTCCATCATGTCTGTTATTACAACCTCACAAATTGCTCAATGCCCCACATAGCTATCTCTCCTATTTTAAAAAAAATTATAGCTAGATAAGTTTAAAATTATGTATCAACATTTAGTTATTCATTATTCTTGATATAGTATTAGAATTATTAAAAGTTTAAATTTCTAAAATATTATTTGAATCATTTAATTAGTTATTATTATATAAGTACTATTTTCTTATAATATGACACAATTATTTTCTATAATATGAATTTGAAAGTTAACTAACTGAGAGAAAATGGTATCACACACATTTGTACTGACAAGTGCCATAAATCTTCATGATCTTTCCAATAAGGGAAGGCAGATACATATTAGTGCATTTCTCACACATCCATTTTTTCACATTATGTTTCTGACAATAATGTTTCTAGATTTCTGTGAGATTACTAAGAGCAAGGGAATGATCATGATTAAGTCCAAACATACACTCTTTTTTTCACCTCTTTCTTTGTTGGCCTTTGTCTTAGCCTTCAAGACAAGTCGTGACCACAACAATGTAATTAAAGATTTTGGTCACTTTAAAAGCTATTGTTGCATATCTCACAGGTAAACTGATTTATTGTCATTAGTATCTCTGGTGTTAATGGCACCACTTCAGCATTAAAATTTGTTTAATTACACTACAGCAAAAAAAACTTATTGTGACATTTTTGAAATAACATTTTTGGCAAATGTCACTAAAAACCATTAAAATGACTTTTTAGCGATATTTGTAATAAATGTTGGTATAATTTTATTTATCCCTACTTTAAAGTGACATCTTTACTTATAGTCAAAAGAGATTTGGTTTTATGACTTTTTTTTTTAAGGATTTTAGGGACATTGAAAGAAATGTCGGTATAATATTAGTTGTTAAGACGTTTATTACGACCTATGTAACAAATGTCATACATCAATATGACTCTCTTGCATCAATTTGTTATGACGTATTTGAAAAATCATTTTAAGTTATGTCTTAATAGTTTATAAATTTTTTTTATTAAATTTAGTGACATTAGTAAGTTGTGTCGCTATAATCTTAGTTTTTATTATTGTTTTTTATGACCTTTGAAATAAACTGTTGTAATAGTGCACATATGACATTTCTATATAGACATCTCAATGATCCTGCCATTTATTTTTTTATTTTAAAAACAATGTAGATCATGTAATTTGTTATGTTTTACAATCACCACTACAATTGAATTTGATGGTTTTGTGGGGTTATTAACAGGGTGGAGATACACCGAGAATATATTCAACGTTGTAGCCCCAAATTTACAAGTCCACCCTAAACCATCACCCCAACCTCAACAATATTATTACTATCCTCTTATATATTCATATATAATTAGAATCATATATGTATATATATATATATATATATATATATATATATATATATATATATAATGTTCATGACTAGTTTAATTTCTCGCTTTGATAGTTGATATGTGAACGAGAAGCCTTCCTCGATGAACGGATTTTTGTCTTGGGGGACAAGTGGGAGCAATTCTCCCACTCAATTTTTTAAAATTTATTTTTACATCACAAATTTTTAATTTTATTTAATTTTCTATATATATATGCCTATATATATATATATATATATATATCTATATACATATATATAGATATACTATATATCAATATATAGGGGCATATAAATTATAGGGGCCAAAAACTAAAATAATTTAATTTATGATAGAGATGGTCTTGTCCACCTTTGTTAATGTTTATTAGTACATATTAGATCAACCTAAAAACCATAAAATTGAATATAACTCGTGGATTTGATTGCACTGTTTCACATTAAAGTTTTATTTTCATTGATACCAATGTTAAATAAATATAACTCTCATATTTATGCAAATACCAACGAAATAGAGTGGATATGAGAAATATTTTACAATAAAACAATTATATGATCGCTCTAATTTTTATATAGTTTTAATTATTCCATTATCATAAAATTAAAAACATTAGCAAAAGGGTAGAGTCTTGAACAAAAGATATAAAAATAACATGGTGCACTATGTAATTAATTGATGTTATCTAAATGATTAATTAAATTAAATTAAATTAATTAAATAATT
>NC_052482.1:1505645-1553436 GCF_009730915.1 Dioscorea cayenensis subsp. rotundata
TGCCAAGTAATGACGATCTGACTTGCCCATGTTTTAGAGCGTTAAGCATCACGCCTCGAACACAGCTCCCGAGGCCCGGTGACTGACAAAGCGCACACACCCTGGCTGAGGCCCGGGTAGGGAATGTAAGGCCTCAAAACACTGTTCTCAACAAATCGCAGAAAAGTCTAACAGAGAGCAAAAGGCTAGAAACAAGAATGGAGTTCAAAGACTAAAAAGAAATAACTAAGTGTCTTGCACAGTTGCTACAAATTTAATCAAATAAAAAAACTATGTCCACAACAAAGCGGGACTTATTACATGCTAAGAAGATTGACGGTGGCCCTACGATCACTGCTAAGCTATCCAGTCACCCGACCTCTACTCCCCGATCCGAAAGAAAAATAACAACAAAATTTATGAGCTTGACAGCCCAGTAAGCACCCACTAAAAATATAGGGATCACTTATCAAAATCATAATTTAATGATTTGCAAAAACCAACCATAAGTTTAATTCACATAACATAGATGTCAAAAATTAAGCATATAGGTCCCCAAATAACTATTGCCCAAAAACAAATCACAAAAATTCATATATTTACCCTGTGACCCGAGACAAAACAAAAAGTCATATTTTTTTACCCTCGGTGACCCGAGCCAAAATTAACAAAGGCCGATATTCGCACCGACGGCAGAGCGGGAAACTATAGTTTCTAGAACAAAATACGTGTCGACACGGTCGGGTGTTTAACCCCCAGTGACAGGGTTGTTGCAAAGTTAGTTGGGGACTAATTTCTATATCAAAGTACCTTGTTCACAAAACGATGAACTAACAAAATTCAAGACAAGCAAAGTACAAGAATACAGTAACATGATCCCATTTTTGTCATATCAAAATACACCAATTAATGGAATACAAATATGAACAAATAATAAAAATAATAATATTCTTTAATAAAAAATTTAAATAATACCCTAAATTCAAAATAAATAAATAAATACATAATCTGAACTTTAAACACATGAATTCAAAAATTTAAATAATTATCCGAAATTCAGAAATTTTGAACAGTCATAAATCATATGAAATTTCAAAAGTAAAAAGAATCAGGATTTAAAAGAATTATTTGAAAATTCGAAATTTAACTAAATCAACACGTGGGAATTCTAAAGAATCTCATTAATTTGAATATTTAAATAATTTAAAATAATTCCGAAATTAGTATTAATTATATAAATATAATTTGAATAATATACAAAAATCTAATTATCCAAAATAAATAAATAAAAATACATATTTTCACAAATTTAACAAGTTTCAAAAAGTCTATATACATAGTATAATTTATATGTGGGATACTTTCACGATATTCGCTAAACCCACAAAAAAATCCAAGTTGACTCCCCACTTAACTCTCCACAAAAAGAACCTATAGACATAAAAATCAATTCAATAACCCTAACTTTACAAATTAACTAGGAGTCTTGGATTCCAAGTATAACACTTAATCTTATAAAGGATCGGAAAAATAAATATCATTGGATACTATAAGACCTCAATCAAAAACACTCGCACATCCTAACCCAAACAAGATGCAGATGCATCAAGAAGAAAAATTAAGCGCTAAAAACATTACTAATTAACCTTTGAAGGATAATATATATTCACACAATGGCATCCATAAATAACTGTGATAAAACATGGAGAAGTAAAGCTTGCCCGAATTCACCGAACCACTAGCGTAACTATAAAGAACGTGATTTAATAGAGAAACTTAAAAAGAACATGAAGAACCTACAAGCGAGAGAACATCTAACATACAACACCAAACAAACACCCAACAACGCTAAACAAGACCACCACAAGGTATGCAATCGGATGACCGCTAACCTTGTATTTGAAGTCGCTTAGATCCTCGTTTGACAATCGGGACTAGGAGAACCTCTCGATTCTGCCACCACAACGCTAAAGAGACGATAGGGAGAAGACTGCGAAGTTATCCCTATTTATTGAGATTTAAAAAAAAAATCGCGCAGGTGGGAGGTTGCCTAAAATATGGGTAGAAGGTTATGAAAGGATAAGATAAAACTTTTAAATGAAACTAATTAAATTAAATAAAAAAACAAAAAGATAATTTTAAAGAGAGTGGGGTCCACATTAACCATCTATGTTTCATTTGAATCCTATTTACTAATATTGCATTGAAATAATTTAGTTTTATATGCGGCGGAAATATGGTTTGATTTAATGAGATCATGGTTAATATCAATAGCATGGAAAACGGTGACTAAAATCAAGTGGGATGGAAAAATGCACTCTCAAAGATTAATTATCTTTTACCCACAAAAACTTTATGGCTACCATGTTAAATTATAAAACACATAGGCTTTTTCCCCTATTAGGCATTTTGTCTATATTTTGTACTTTTGCGGGTGCCCTGCGGGTAGGTTTTGAATTATGGTTTCTTTTATGTTGTATAAGTATTAAAAAAAAATTCATTTTAGTGAGTTAGGGTACCTTCTTAGGGGTGAATTTACCTCTTGAGGTGGAATTTGAGAAGTATTCTTATTTTTATAGCTTACCAGATTCAGTGTCCAGTGTTTGTATGATAGGTTCAGGAGATTTTGTTTGGTGAATTTTTTTGAATATTTTGATACCTTACCAGATTTATTCATGTTGCTAGGTTTATGCAGTTGAGGCAAGCGAGATTGCGAGCAGGTAGATTCTCGCCTTCTTGAATTAATTTTCTAGAATAGATGACATAATTAACTTTGGCATTTTCTTCTGTGTCTATTTTACCCAACAACTTCTGCAAATCATATGCAAAGGCCTTGTCCTAAGTACATGTATGAAAATGCAAAAAAAAAATGAACTTATTATGAAAATGAATGGCTTGAAAGGCTTGATTATATTTGCAGATATAATGTGGTTGTTTTATTGTAACTGCATGATGCAACTACTTTAATCAGAAAAACTAAGTTAAAATTTTGTAAAAGTGATCCTTGATTTTGGATTTGCAATTATGAAAGTTTGTGCGATTCTTAGAACACATTAAAATTGTTTGATTATTCATTTAATATTATTTTCTAGCTTCTTAGAGGGGTGAGGATATGATGTGTGCATACAATATGATAATTGGTTAGATTTTATTGTTGTTTTGTCTCACATGTTTTTTTAGCAAAACACATGGGTGAATACAACATTTATGTTAAATATAATTTTGTTCCTTGATTTTCATTCTTAATCTTTTCTTTCTTTTTAATCTAAACATATCTTTTCTTTATCTTCTTAAACTCTGTAAGTCTTTTTTATCCTTTCCTTTGTCATTTTAAACTTTGTGAATCCTTGTTATTCTTTCCTTTGCCTTTTTAAACTCTGTAAATCCTTTTTCTTATAATAAAAGTTTCATCTTCATTTGTATGATCCTATGGTTATCGTATGCTATTCTTGCTTTCCTTCTCACTCAAGAGGATCAAATTCAGTGCCGCAATTCTTCATTTTTCTTAAATGAAATTCTGTAGTGATATTGTACTTGGTATATAGTTAATGATTGTCTGTTGTCTTGCCTCTGTTTTGGTGGGCCAATTGTTGTCAATATTAATAATATTCCATTGTTCTATCTTTGATGCAGTAACCTTGTAATTCATCTCCTGTCTGCAGATTATTGCAGTTATATGATTTTTGTGTGGCAAAGCATATGAAGCTCTAGAAAACTGTGTTCAAGCTCGACAATGGTGTATATTTTATCTTCATGTTCTTTCATTGCAAGATGATAAACCTGATGCTAATGCATTCATGAACATGTGTTTTCATTATATTGCATGTGTGTGCATATGCAACATGATGTTTTCATGAACCTAATCCTGATCCTAATCAATTTTCTTAAATTTGACCATGTTTTACTTTAGCTCTCTCTTTTTACTTCTCTTTGTGTAGTTTTTATGATTCTTATAAGCTTATAGTCTAAACAAGTATGTTTTGTGAAGGGGATAACTGCAGTTTATTTATTTAGTTGTTGCTTATTTTTGTATATAAAAAAGCTTCCTTTCTGGCAGGTTGTGGAGCAACAAACGGTTTCAATTGCAAAGGTTGGAATTATTACATCTTTAAACGCAAGGACATCAGTCTTAGCATGTGCAAATCCGAGTGGATCCCACTATAACCCTCGGCTTTTTGTTATTGACAATATTTTTCTTCTTCCAACTCTGCTATCCAGGTGGTGATGGAAATGCTAAATAAATATTAATCTGATATGGTAGTACTATGCTGTAAATTGTCTGGATAAACTCATCTTTCCATTCCTTGAGTTAGAGTTATTTTGTATGCCCGTCTTTGTGGTTTCACTAGTAAATTGCTGGCCATTGTCGTTTTCATTTCTAATTCATGATAAAATCTTTATGTTGTTTGGTTTGATCTTATCTACTTAATTCTGGACAAGCCTAATGACCAAAGTTGCTCATGTGGGAGATGGAACAAAAGTGAAGTCCCATGTGAACATGCCATGGCTGCAATTCCATTTAATAGGGCAGATCCACTGGGTGGTTTAAAAGAGACATACATCAAAGCATACAATTCATCTGTGAACCCAGTAAAAGGAAGGGAATTCTGGGTAGTAAGTGACGCAGGGCTAATGCTTCCACCTGTGATCAAAAGAATGCGTGGCAGACCTATAAAGAAAGGGAGGAGAGAACCACTTCAAGCAAAAAATGGCAGCACATCAAAGCTTTCCAGGCATGGGAGGGTATTCAAGTGTAGTCTTTGCCACCAAATAGGTTATAACAAGTTGAGATGTCCAAGAAAAGATAAAAAAATGTGAGTTTTAATTTTTTTTCTTCTTATTGTCATTAATACCTATTTCTTCCAATGTTTATTTCTTAATTATAATGTAATGTAAATACAGGGTCCAGTACAAAATGACAACCTACAAAATGACAACACTCTACCAATTGATGAGGTAAATCCAACACCTAATTTTGCTAATGTTGTTTTAGCTAAGCAAAGAAGGAGAAATATAGGGTCAATTGCTTCAAAAGCGATCAAAGGGAGAAAAAAACTATTCCTACCTGGGGTCAAGTGCAAATCATGAGAGTAAGAATTAATTCCTCTCGGTCATGTTGAATTTTATTGGTACCTTGTAGTAATAGTCATGTTGAATTTTATTTCATTGTCTTACAGAATGATGATACATTTTCATAAATTATATTGCAGGGAGCTAACACAGGTGAGGTTATTGTTGGAAGGGAAATTCACAACCATGCTTCATTTGTCACTGCTGCTGAATTGGTAAATTAATTTTAACCCCATGTGACACTAACATTAACCGCTTCATTGAGATATATTATAGATAAAATGTTTTTTTATTTATGATGGTTAGATACAAAGAAGCAAGAGGGTTGCTGCAAACCAAAACAAGAATGAGGCACCAAAGGAGCATATCTCTGCAACAACTGATTTTGCAAATTTCCCATCACAGACTACTATAGATTTTCCAACACAAAACTCGGCTACATTTGAAGGAAAGAATTGATGGATGTATCTGTCAGATGGATTGTTTTTCTTTTTTGTTTCTTTCCTTTTTTTAAAAAAAATGTTTTTGTAAGCTACATATCAATGTGGAACTTAAGTTTGGTTAACATTATGGAGACAATTACCAATTTTGCATAATCAAGGTGATGAAGGTTGGAATTCTTGAATTCAAGCTTGGGGTGTATTAAATTTTATTGTCTGGCTGTAAAATTGATTTAATTTATGATTGCACTAGCAAGTTATGTGAAAACAAACACAATATTGTTGCATTTATTTGATTGTGTAATGTGAAAACAAATATAGGATTTTGTAAATTGCATTAGCTTCAAATGTAATGAAGTTTGGCATTAATTTGGTATTCTTAAATTCAATTCTTGTGTATTGAATTTCCCTTGTTTTATGTAAATTGCATTAGCAAGTGATGTGAAAACAACACATGATTTTGTATGATGATTTGAATTGTTGCATTGATTTGGATTGTCAAATGGAGATAGTGTATCTATTTTGCATGCTCAGATAATAAAGTTTGGTATTCTTGAATTAGATTTTGTATCAATTATAAATTTTTTTGTTCTCCTATTTAATGTAAATTGCAGCAACAAATCATTGTAAGAACCGAGTGATAAATTTTGGTCACTATATGAAAGTTTGAATTGTTCTTTGGGTAAACTGCATTTGTAATACAATCCAAACACTACTCTAGTAATTCAATCAAAACATATTCTCTATTCATAATACACTTAAAATATAGGCACAGGACGGAGCAGGAGAAGGAGGTCATGATGATGGACGTAGGCGAGACAAAGAGGGGCCACGTTGCATTAGAAGGTTGCATTAGAAGGATGTCATGATGATGGACGGAGAAGAGACTTCTCCGGCTATGAGGTAGCAGTTCGGTGGTGTTGGCTCATTTTGGGGACGTGAAATAGAGGCAACGGTGGCGGCGGCGGCTCATAAGGGGAGAGTGGTGCTGGTCGGCAACGGTTTGGGAGAAGATAGGGTTACCAGGTTTGGGTTTGAGATAACATGCGCCCAGATCTGATATGACGTGGCATAAAAATCCAACTACGAGACAATGATTTGTGTTATTATAATTTTTTCTAATATTTTAATCCACGTCATCATAAACAAATGGAGATTTGGACGGCCGTTGGTCGAGGGGACTTGAGAGGAACCAGCGTAGTTATTATACCATATATATATATATATATTATATGAGTATCCTGCTCATTTGTCTATAATTTTTCTCATTTATAACTTATACTCATTTTATATGCTTGAGAAATTTAATGGACCTCACATAGCTAGGGACACGTTGATCAGTCAAATTTGTATAGTTTTTAATAATTTATAAATGCAAATATAAAATATTAAATATCAATATAATTAAGTAAATATAATACTTTCGTAACGAAGGGTTGGTTTTCCTTTTCTTTTTCTAATGAAGGACGGAGGCTCCTAGTTCATCTTGCCTAGTTCTAAAACACATGCCAATAATTATAGAAGGGGAATGTGAAGAAGTGAAAACTAAAGATAAAAGTTGAAGAGGAAGGGAGGAAGACTCAATTAGAGATTTGAATAGAGATTTTTCCAATATCAATCTTTAATGCAGTCAAAGCTCTAATCCTACTTATGCATGAAGTAATAACTAATGAAGAAGAGTGGCATATAGGCACTATTATGATCCCAATTTTTTTAAAATTTAGATTAATTATGTCCAATTGGTATAAAGTTAAAGAAACAAACAGAGTCAGAAGATAGCTAGGATGACAAAGATAAAAGAGGAAGGAAATAACTATAAAAAGGTAAGGAAAAGGTACCAGCAGTCAGAGTGCGAAGCACTCATATATCACCCTAAAAATTCTCATTCACTATCTCCGTATGGGGAACAAAAATAAAATAGAATAAGTTAAAATAGGAACAAGTCTGCTAGACAAATCTCATGATTCTTTGCTCATAACTAATAGGGACCTAAATACACGTGCCAATCTTGTAAGAAAGTGTGCACAAAATAAAGTATTAATTCTCAAGCAAAATGAAGTCTACTAGTATTAATGGACATTTTAGCAAGCCTAATCTTGTGTACTACTAGACTAACCTTTTATTAATTTGATTGTATAATGAAGGGCGACAAAAGCGTGGTGCAAAAAGAGTTGTGATGAAGATTAAAATCAAAATTACAGCTTATGCCATTGATGGGTATATGTGGCATTTTCATATACATTGTTACATTAAATTAATATAAGAAAATAAACACCATGATCTTGATTTAATTATATAAATACAACCAACTAAACAAATACGTACTACATTTCATTGAAAAACGACTTTCCAAAAAAAAAAACCCCACCCATTACAACATATTATAAGAATCTAACTATTTATGAAAATATGACAACCAAAGGGCAGTAAGTCCACTGTTACTAGCACTACTACACTGGTTTGCATGACTTTTATTATTTAGGTTTGGAATGCGTTGAATGTAGTGGTGCCAAATATCTCAGGTTGTGGGAGCGGGCTTACAACTCAATCCACATTCGGGTGTGTGAGACTGTATAGGTGGACTGTCATTGTTCTTGCATGATTGTAAATACAACTATCGCATTTGTCAAATAATAATAATAATAATAATAATAATAATAATAATAATTATTATTATTATTATTATTATTATTATTATTATTATTATTATTAGTGCAAATGCACTTTAATTGACATGATTTGACATCAAGACAAGGCGACGTGGCAACCTTTGTGACGTGTCATAATTGATGACATGGCAAGGCATGGTGACATGACAAGGAGTCTTTGCTTGGAGGCAAATATCTTTGAGATTTTGGTGAAGCTATTTTTGGTATGTGTTATAACTTGAAACAAGATCATATCAGACCATATTTAGAGAGATTTGATTGGAAACTAAATATGAATGTAGCTTAATTGAAGAAATATCTATCAATGGTATGATTGAAGGCTATTGAAGGTATGATTTGAAGAACCTTAATAAGTATGATTGAATACTATTAAGGGTTTGATTGAAAACATGCCTATTGTTGGTATGATTGACATGATTGATTGAAGATCTATTCTTCAAAAGATTTGAAGGGCAAACTTGGATGAATTGAAGATCTAAGTTTGGAAAATTTAGTAAAGACCCACAAAATCATGCGCCCCTTGCGAGGGGACTGCGTGGTGAGAAACTGAGGAGGGAGGCTAGTTGCCGGTGGTCATGATTGGAAGATTTGGCTACACCGGCTCGGACTAAGCATGACCGGGATGTTGATGGGTCTTGAGGTCATTCGCAACTTAACCATAACTTAATCAAGTCATCAGTCAGGGCCATGTTGCAAGTTGTGTTACAACAAGAGTTACAACATCTAATTTTGGAAGGTTCTAAAGTTAGTAGCCGCTGTTTATGTATAAATAATGTAACATATGTCCTAATAGAACCCAGTGTCCTAATGGAACCCAAATCCCTATTTAATTTAAATTCTAATATATCCTAATCATAGATATATTTAGAATTAAAATTTAACTGTCCTAATTTTAATCTTAATTGATTATTTGGTTGTTTTGGAGTATAATACCAATCCCGAGGCAAAAAAATGCAAATTACAAAATTACCCCTGAGAACATATCTCGAGGCAAAAAGTAAATTACAAAATAGCCCTTGAGAACATATCTCGAGGCAAAATGCAAATTGTAAAATTACCCTTGAGAACATATCTCAAGGCAAAAATGTAAATTACAAAATTGCCCCTGAGATCAAATCTCAAGGCAAAATGCAAATTACGAGATTGCCTTTGAGCATACATATCTCGAGGTAATTTCAAATCTTAGGATAGCCCAAATACATATCTTGAGGCAATCCTAAATTTCATGTAGCTTGAGAACAAATCTCAAGGCAACATGAGAAAATGCAAATCCTAGGGCTCCCAAACACATATCCAGAGGCATATTCAATTTTATTAATTTAACTAAAATTTTAAATTTTGATTTTTATCCTCTCTCGAAATTTTATTAATTAAATTTAAAAAAAAATTCAAAATTTAAATTTTAAATTTTGATTTTATCCTTTTTTTTCTCTCGCTTGGTCGTTATGATTGTACAGGGTTCGGATACTTCGGATGTTGAAGATAAGAATCAGAAGATTCTTTAAAAAGGGGAGGACCGGCCAAAAAAAATAAAGGAAAGGAGAACAAAAAAATTAGATGAGGAAAAAAAGAAAAAAAGAAAAAAAATAAAAAGAAAGAAAAAAAAGAAGAGAATTGCTGCTCGCACGCCGCTGCTGCTCATGGCCGTGGCTGCTTGAGTGGCTGAAATAATGCTATCGAGCATGTCGTTTGCAGCTCACCGCTGCTGCTGCTCATCGTCGTGGCTGCTTGAGTGGCTGAAATAATGCCGCCAAGCATGCCTAATACTTCCGTTGGCATCACTGTTGTCACCGGAGATAGCGATAACAATGTTTCTCCATCAAAGGAAAAAAAAAAGTAAAAAAGGAGAAAGAATGACCAAGCCGAGAGAGATCAATCGGATAAAAAGACAGAGAAAAGAAAGAAAAAAGAGAAGAAAAAAAAACCACTGAACCCAGAGAAGGAGGAAGCCAGAGGAGGACCGGGCCAGATGAAAAATAATAAAATAAAAATATTTGAAGTAAAAAAAAAAAGAAAAGAGAAAATGAAGCTCAAAGCGTGTCGAAAGACCGACGGGATCATCGCTGACTCCAACATCAACATCCTTATATCCATCACCTCCGCTGCTGGCGAGATGATTCGATCCCCGGTGGTGCATCATCTCCGGCCATTGCTCTCCTTTCCAAGAGGCCTCAATCGGTCGGTATTCGTCCCATCGTCGTTCAACTCCTTAGCCTTCAACGTCCTCAATGATTTCCACTGCCCGATCACCCTCAATTTGATGCGAGATCCGGTGATCATCGTCTCTGGTCATACCTACGATCGGAGCTCCATCACCCGGTAGATCAACTCCGGCCACCATACTTGCCCTGAAAGTAGCCAAAAGCTCATACACATGGCACCCACAGCCCAGGCTGATTTATGCCAATTCAGGTAGCAGCAGCCGGGGATGAAGTCCCAATTCGACGGTCTCGATCAACGCCTTCATGATATGGAGCAAAAGTAAGAGAAGATGATCTCTTTCATCCAAAGAGCTATTCAGAACCTGTACTTTTATGGAAACTCTCGTGAAGATGGTTGTTGCTGGGTCCATGGACTTCTCGGCGATTCACAAGAAGCGAAGACTACCCAATGATAATAGTTACTATGATGATCACAGTACTACTTCGAAGAATGAAGCTGTCGGGCATGTGATAAGTTGAATCTGGTGTTCTCTTTCCTGCATCCTCTTATCACGTTTTGATTACTCGATTGTGCTCCGAGGGTTACCTGAATAAAGCATGCTTCCTGTTTGATGTAATGCTTGGTGACGACATTCAATCCTCTCTCCCTTTGTTAAAATTCTGGGCCTATGGCTTTTGCAAACGGTACAGAATGTTGAAGGCCTAGCTGAATATTGACTATGAACCAAATATGTGCTTATTTAATGGGCTCTTGAAGCTTAATTTTGATGATGGTGGTTGTTCCATGAAATGGTTGGATGTGGCATCAAGCCAAACGTGGTTATCTTCAATATGATGACCAGCCGGTACTGAAAAAAAACTCTGATGAAGATTCTGCTTTGGTGCTTCAATGGAGAGTTATGGTGTGACGCCAAATCTGCATTGCTATATTGCAGTGATGACCGCGCTTTGCAAAGCAAAGAGATTGGTGGAGGTCGAGAAATGGTTTGATAAGATACATCTTGACTGTGGCCTCATTGATCCCTGATGGTCTGTCCAGGAATGGTTGCAATGTCAATGTTTCGAAGTTTGTCAGAATTTGCACCTCTGATTCAGATGAGGAATTGTAGTGTGATCAGTGGTATATGCAAGGATGTCTCATAGCATAAAAAAAAATGGAACTTTCTTTAGCTGTAAAATTGGAGGAAGCAAAGTGCTTACTTTTTAAGTTGTCACAGAATACTATAATGCTATGAAAGCTGTTTGTGCTCATTTTGTGAAGTGCTTCTAGGTTATTAACAGGAAATGATAAAAGGCGCACTCTAATCCAAATAAAAGAAAAAAATGCAGAAACAGACATGCTAAAGTGAAAACAAAGTGGTGATCGTGCCAATATTGTTTACAATATAAAAAAAAGGTAGCCTTTACAGGTTACACTTGGTTATTTCAAAGGAGCAATGGAGTTGGATTGGATGAGAAGAATGAGAGTTATCAAAGATGTGGCTCACGTTCTATATTACATGTACCATGGTTGTATTCCATCCCTAGTTCACAGAGACATATCCAGTAAGAACATACTCTTGGATTTTGATTTCAAGGCTTGTGTCTCTGATTTGACACTGCTAGACTCTTGAAAACTGACTCCTCTAATTGGACTTCTCTTGCCGGAACTCATGGTCATGTTGCACCAGAGTTTGCATATAGTGATGACACCAGAAGTAATGGTGGGAAAACATCCAATGGAACTCCTGTCTTCATTACTGCCATCAACCGAGCAGAGTATGCTGGTGAAGGATGTGGCGGACCAAAGAATTTTAGGTCCAGAGGGATGCGTTGCAGATTCAGTCATACAAGCAATCAAAGTAGCATTTGAATGTTTGAACAGTGATCCAGAAAGCAGGCTTTTTCACCACCAGTTTACCACACTTTTATGGATTCTAATAGTCAATGCTCAGGAAGTGGATCTTTGGATTTTGATGATGCAGCCATTTAATGTTGCAAATTTTATTTTATTGTTATTATAAAGGAGCTGCTGTTGGATGTCATGGGAGCTTTGAAATAAAAAAAATTGAGAATGGGCCACGTTGATCCATGGTTTCTCTCAATTAAATGTATATATACATACATACATACATATATATATATATATATATATATATATATATATATATATATATATATATATATATATATATATTATACGAGAAATGACCTATTAAGGTGATCAAGTGCCTGCATACTCACATGCATGATTTAAAAAAAATCCCTAGAAGCGGGTCCCACATCATGAAAGAGACACATGCAAATCACCAAATAGTTAAAAAAATTTGCATGCATATTCCAAAATAAAAATGAAGAAGTATTGACCCACCGTTTAAAAGATGCATGTGGGAGTGAGAAGATAATAAGTATGGAGTTTCCAGGCAATTCATACAAAGCATAAAATGATGAAAATAAATCTCAATTTATGAGCAGATAAACATGCATGCATATTTTAAAAAAAAAAATAACAATAATGAAAAAAAGCCGGACCCACCATTGTTCATTCACATATAGAATTCAAAGGCGGGTTCCATTACTCAATAGTGGCACATGGGATAAAAATGGATCAAAATATATATAAATGATTATGTGTGAAATAGAGGATGCATGAACTGGTGTTTTATCTTAAAATCCTGCTTTTTTGCGGTTTCATAATGTCATACAGACATCAGCGTTAGAATGAGTAAAGAGAACACAAGAGGGAGCATCCTCCATGGTGAACTTTGGCAAGGCATACTGAGAATTATATAAGTTCAATTGATCCAAAGATTAGAATGAAAAGGAGTGCTAAGACTACGGTTCACTTCCAAATAGTTGTGATGATGAGAAACATCAAACAGGTTGTGATTAACATGACAATGACCACAGCCAGGTAAAAAATGTGTTAAAAGAAAAGCATGCATAAACAAAATAAAAAGAAAATAAAATAAAAAAAAATAAAAAAAATTGAAATGAGAAGCATGCATACGTGCATGATAAACAAAATTGAAAAGCATGCATAAACAAAATAAAAATAAATAAATGAAATAAAATGAAAAGCATGCATTCATGACATAAAAAAAAGAAATAAAAAAGCATGCATTCATGACATAAAAAAATAGAAACAATAAAAATAAAAATAAAGAGAAGCATGCATAAAATAAATAAAAAAAAAATATATATATATATATAGAAAAAAGATGAGAAGAATTAAATGTGTCTGAGGAGCATGTCATGCATGCATATGGGCATGATATAAAACTTTTATGCACGTGTGCACGAGATAAAATTTAAGAATAATGCGTACGCGCATAAAGAAATAAAAAAATGAGAAGCGTGCATGCTATATATTCACATACCGTCTAAAATAAATAAATAAATAAATATAAATAACCCACTATGATTAGTGTGGATTAAAAATATATAAAAAAAAAAGAATTGGAAATGATATGAAAGCAAACGGATAGCAGAGAAAATATGCACTGCTAATCTCAAAGCAATGATAAGAGGTTTATCACAAGATAGTGGCTAAATTTATCTCGAGACAACAACAAGGCATATAATGTGGTGACGAGGCACATGCAGTAGTTATGTTCAAACATATATGATGTAAAAAAAACATATATATGGATGTATAAAATTCAAACCAAAGCAACCAAGTAAAGATTCAAGATATAAAAAAAAGTCAATATTTGAAAACCAATATAAATCGACAACTGGACTCAGTAGTCTCAAGACATCAAACATCGAAGACCCAAAGAGTTCCACAAGTCAGTATTTAAAAAATCTATATAAACCAACAATTGAACTCAACGGTCTCAAGACATCAGAAGTCAAAGACCCAAACAGTTCACAAGTCAATATTTGAAAATCTATATAAATTGACAATTGAGCTCAGTGGTCTCAGGACATCGAAAGTCGAAGACCCAAAGAGCCTCACAAGTCAATATTAAAAAATCCGTATAAATCGACAATTGAACTCAATGGTCTCAAGGCATCAAAAGTCGAAGACACAAAGAGTTTCACAAGTCAATATTTGAAAATCTATATAAATGGACAATTAAATTCAGTAGTCTCTAGACATCAGAGGTCAAAGACTAAAAGAGTTTCAAAAGTCAAGAAGGAAGCTTCACAAGTATAAAAGCCGAAGCTTATGAAAAGTCAAAATCAAGTCTATGATTCATCAACATGGAAAAGTCATAACTTGAACTTCAAATCAAATTCAAGATGCAAATCAAATCCAAAATGCAAACGTCCAAGACACAAGTTCAAATGCAAGTTCATAAGTGAAGATGATTGTCAAGATGATTCTAAATTCCTTGTATTGACAACGAAATTTGTAAATTCATATTTATTGAAATGAATGAAAAATTATTGTCACAACTTATTTTCTTTTTCACACTTATTTCTTAATCGGAGGTTCCTGAGACAATGTCTAGGGTAATTAACATTAGGGGCTTGCCCCTAATGGAATGTCATGAACCCATAATCCCTTGAAGTCATATAAAAAAATTAAAAAAAAATGATTTGTGATCCATTTATTTTTAACCGGTAAACCCTAATCAAAGGCCGGGTGGAAAAAAGGAGCCCACAGCCGCGGAGATTCTAAAAGAGGTATGGGTTATATTTGGAACGTTGAGGTGTCTATATAAGCTACCTTGCTCTGAGATTGGGTGTGACACTTGAGGAGGAGAGTGTGTAGGCACTAGACAATCTAGTTAGAGTAGTGATCTTTATTTGGGAGAGTGAGTGACAAAGTGTTTGTACTCAATTATTTTCGTCTCTTTTAGTGGATTGTTTATCTCTAATGAGTATAATTTGCACTCAAAATATAGACCTTCTTTAACTCATAATGAATTAAATTTGAATTATTTTGAACCAATTTTACTCCTAGTCTTATTGCTATTGCATTGTAGGAAAGAAAAATAATGATTTGAAGGAAGAACATGTAAAAAGTACAAAATTGGAGAAAGTAGATAAAGTTTCAACAAAGAGAAAACAAACAAAACAGAAAGTATAGCGCCTAGGCGCTAGTATGCAGCACTTAGGCGCTACAACATTAAGAGATGTAAAACAGAAACTATAGCGCAGTCTTTGGCGCCTAGGCGCTACCCCGATTTTTATGTTATAAAATGGGCTAGGGTTGAGATGAAAAGGGGAGAAGAATTTCAGAGATCAAGAGGCTGGGAGCAAAGATTCGGAGCAGATTCATTGCTAGGCTTTAGTTTTTAGTTTTTCTTTGTTTATTTTATTATGAACCTTATTCACATGTCGAACTTTGCAATTATTGTGTTCAAAATACTCTTTCTAGAGCTACGATGTAGCCAGACTATGAAAACCTAGATTCATTTTTGTTTAATTTAATTGATGCTTGTTCCAAGACTATGTTGGATATTTTAATCTATGCTTAATGCTTGTGATTGCTTGATCACCAATTGCATGATTAGTAATTTGATTTGAGACCGAGAGATGATAATTGAATTAAGTCTTGGTTGAAATATCATACCATCATCATAAGATAGAGATATTTATGAGGTTCTATCCATCATTATAAATTTCTAGAGCTTAATGAATTCCATAGATTCACAGTTATCTCAGAGATGAAGTTAACTTATCTAGTGGAATATGCTATTGATGCTTGAGAAAAATCAATATATAATTTAGGGAAATTTGATGACAACATAAGAAACAAACAATGATTGATTGAACTAGATTATCTAGGTGGAATTAGTCTAGGTGAACTCGGAAACCCTAGAATCTCTTGACATTGATTTCTTTTCATCTAACTATCTTTCTCTAGTCCTTGAATTAGATTTTCTAAATTAAATCTCTCCAATCTCATTAGTAAAGTAGAATTAGGATTACTAATTTTGGTAATTAATAAACTCAATCCTCGTGGGACGATACTCTCTTATCATTATATTACTTGTTTGCGATAGCGTACACTTGCGTTATATAAATCACAACCAACAATCTCCGAGCTTGGCCCCCAGACGTAAGCGAGTGGACGCCGAACTGGGTTACCAACTTCGCGTGTCTCCTAATTTGTTTGGTTTGTGTGAGTTTTCTATGAGTGTTTGAGTGTTCTCTAAACCACAAACCACAGTAGCGGAACTAACAAGTGGTATTAGAGAATTGGTCGTCGTGTTCACTTTGGTTCTAAAATCGGTGAGGTCCTAGCAAGTTCCATTGATGGCCGGAAAAGAAGGGACTTCTATCACACGACCACCGTTGCTAAACGGATCCAATTATCCATATTGGAAGGCATGTATGAAGACTTTCATTAAATCCATTGATAAGAGTGCATGGATTGCCGTAGAAGAAGGTTGGTCTCCTCCTATTCTAGTTGATGAAGATAAGAATGAGACCATAAAGAAGATAAGTAACCGGAGTACCAAAGATATACGTAAAGCTAATGCCAATGGGAAGATTCTCAATGTAATCTTTGGAGAAGTCGATGAGAACCTGTTCAAATATGTTGCAACATGCAAGTGCGCCAAAGAAGCTTGGGAGATTCTTCAAACCATCCATGAAGGCACAAACTTGGTAAGAACTTTTAAACTTTAAATGTTGACAACTATGTTCGAGAATCTCAAGATGGGAGAAGATGAGACGATAGCTGTGTTCAATACCAAGTTGATGGACATTGCAAATCAAGCTTTTTAACTCCAGCAAGAAGAACTCGGATAAAAAGCTAGTCCGGAAGACTCTTAGATCTCTTCCAAGAAGGTTTGATGGAAAAGTTTTTGCAATAGAAGAGGCAAGAGACATCACAACTATAAGACTTGGGTTGATGGGGTCACTGCAAGCATATGAGATGAATCCCAATCTTGAAAGAAAAGTTTACAATGTAGGGTACATTATATGGATAAATTTGATTGCACCAAGTCTAGTGAAGAATCATTGCATGGTTTTTTAATTGACAGGGTAATTACTGGATTATGTATACAAATGTTTCTTTTAAATTTTGAATCATACAATTTCTTTTGTTTTTGTTGTCCTATATATAACTTGATTACGGATTTAGATAAAAAAAAAATCCATAAATTAATAAATTTTTATAGTTCAAAAGTTCTTGTGTTTGTCCTTGTGCTTGAGTTTGGGTCTTATTCTTCAGTCAGAGGTGTACTAAGGCCATCTCCAACCAAAAACTTTATATTTAAAGTTTTAATATAGAAAAATACAATTTCTACAATAAAGGTTTTTCCAACCAACAACTCTATTTTGAACTCTAAAATAGAATATTCTAAAAAATATCCTTCCCACTTCACAATTTATATATTCCCAACATCAACAAATTTAATCAACTTTAATTCTTTTTCACTTTTAACCATTGAATTTAAATATTATATATTATATATTTATTAAATATAAAATAAAAATACTTGTGAACATTTGATTAAAAAAATAAAATTCCAATTGATATAAAAAAATACAAATACAAACATTACATTAATTAATTAATAAAAACGTAGCATACAAACAAGCCAGATAGTAAAAACATAATATACAAAACTTTATTAGTTGTATTTCGGGTGTTGTGGGTTTTTTTTATTGATGTCAATGAATCTATGTTATGACTATTTTCTACGTTTTTATTTTATTGTTCAAGTAATTTTTCCAAATTCTAATGAATTTATATTTCTTTTATTATTTTCTTTAATTTTTATTTCTTATTAATTAAAAAAATATAAACTTAAATCATAAGTTAATAATTTGATTAAATATGAAATTATAAGTACAAATTTTATAATGATGTATATTTATGTGGCTAAAAGTAGACCAAAATTGTAAATTAATGATCCAAACTTCGTTAAACAACTATTAAACAGAAGAAAAAAATTAGCTAAGTGACATGTATATATTAAACAACTTCATTAAACTAAAAAAATAACCCGTGCTACAGTGACATGCGACTATTTGTGTGTCACTGTAGCAAAATCCTGATTTAGTGTAGGATTTGGCTCTTGATTGGAGCGCATCTAGCGCCAAATCAAGGCATCCCCAACCGATTTAGAGCTCGGTTGGAGATGCCCTAGGAACATGCATTGTCCCAAATGGTGTAAGATTAGAGGCATTGACTGTGGTGCCTTTGGGTTTATCAACAGGCACGGCTGTAGGGTACTGTTCCAGTACATGATTCTTTCTTGGTGGAAAAAGTGAAGGTGTGTGACCTTTTGCTTTGCCTAAGAAGGAGTGTAGAGGGGGGCACGGGCTGGTTAATCGAGCTTGACGAGCTTGACCCTGCAGGTCCGGTTCACCAAATACCGAAGTCGGAACTGGCCCATGCTACAGGGAAAAAACACGCATGGTCAGATTTACCAGCCAGGCCAGCTGGATCCAGTTTACTTTTGAAGCGTACTAAGCCCCTGCTCATTCCACAACTCACCAGGTTCAGCCAAACCCATCTGCCCAGAAGGGTTTTAAAGGTTTTTTTAATAATGTATTATTAAATTATAATATTTTTTTATAGTATACTAAATCCCAAAAAATATGGTGCTAGATGGAAATCCAACCTAGTGTTTTGTGTATCAATCTTAAAAATATATAAATAAAAAGAAATCACAAAGCGATTTTTTATAAATTATAATTTAAAAATATAAAAAAATAAAATTTTTTTTACATTTTAAAAACATATGAGACATGTTTAAATAATTTAAAAAAAATGAAAGACTTGCACTTAATTTATTTACCTATCGAATTAAGTTGTTAACATATCTTCTTATGTGAAAAAAAAAATTAAAATTTATATATTTTTTTACCTTAGATCAAAGTTGCCATATGTTTATCTATTCGTTACAATTGAGATTGGCACTTGCCGTTGCCTTTAGTTTCAAACTCTAAGGGTTTGTTATTATTGTACAAATCATATTGTCTTTAAAGAAGAAATCATCAGCTTCAAGACTTTCCATCATTGAACACCAAAAATATATTTTATAATTAATTAAAAAGATATAGTGCAAGTTTTCATTATTTAGCTACTATTAAAAAAATACTCCCACCGTTCATTTTTATCTGTCGTGGTTAATTGAATCTTACATACGAAGAAACTTATTTATTTCACAAAATTTTATAAAAAATTAGTTATCTTTCCAAAATTACCTCTAATTTATATTTTCATATTTCTCTCTCATATTTAATTCTAACAAGAGAGTTGAATAGAGTGTTAAGGATAATTTTGAAAGAAAAATATTTAATATTTTTTTATGTTAGAAAATGACAGATATAAAGGAACATAAATTTGTGATAGATAAAAGGGAACGGAGGGAGTATTGACATTCATATCTATATTGACTTGCTCATTGAAAAGATAAATTCGATATTGTAGAACTATCTATGTATATAGTTTTTTAATTAGTTTAAGTTGAATTGTAGCTCAAGTGGTTTTTTTTGGGCATTCAACATTGAAGTCATGGCTCGAAGACCATGAGTAATAACTATTTATTTGAAATAAAAAATAAAAAAAATCAACCCGCTAAGTTGATCGGGTCAAACCGGCGAGCTGACTGACCCGGGTGACCCATAACCATGCACTTCTACAGTACATGCCAATTACAGGTTACTGGCCCACACTGTCAGGTCAACTAAACTTTCAGGTTTTGGTGAGCCGGTTTCAGGCCAAATCTCGGGCGGTGCCCCTCTTTGCATATATGCATGGGTATGGCCTTGCATGTTTTTGCGTGTCAAAATGATTTTTTTATATATAATTTATTATATTTGACAATAAGTATTATCCTAGACATTTTTATTTGGTAGAAGTTATTTAATCAAAATTTTATATATGCTTTTATTTTTTTAGAATCACATGCATTGGTATTTACAGTATTTTATAAAATGAGTTCGTTTGATCCAAAATGAAAACTGAATGCTTGGAAAGTTGATGAGAAAAGAGAGGAAATTTTAAAAATTGGCTTAAATCGATTTTACACACCCATGATATATATCATATGTAGATGATATCCCCACATAATTATACTTTTCTTTTTCAGTTTTTTAATAATAAATAATATTATTAATTTATTATTATATTTTTAAAAATAATAACACTAGAGAATGTATATAAGTACTATTTACAAAATCATTCATATATATGAGTGCCCGTCACGGATATTTGAGGAAAAGAAAGTCAAGGTATCGTTTCAAACGCCGGGTCGTTACTCATACACATAATATGATCATGGTATCGTTGAAGAATAAAGTCACAGACGTTTGAGGAAATAAATTAAAGAAGAGGAATTGATATTGATTGAATAATTAATGTAAATGCTCTTTTATATATATATATATATATATATATATATATATGCATTAACTTCAAAGAATTACTTTGAGGAAAAATTTATCTATGGAAATAATAAGAGACATTGATTTCATAAAATTCATTTATTAAGTGATTATAAAATTACATAATTAATAAAAAAAAATGATGCAACAATAATTCAAAGCAAAACGATACAAATGGTACTACTGTGGGCTCCTTTTCTTATCACCCGGCCTTTGATTAGGGTTGACCAGTTTAAAAGCATGGATCACAAATCAAATTTTGGTCACTTCAAGGGATTGTGGGTTCATGACTTCCATTAGGGGCAAGCCCCTAATGTTAATTATCCTAGACATTGTCGCATGAATCTCCGATTAAAAAAATAAGTGTGAACAAAGAGACAAATTGTGACAATCAATTTTCATTCATTTCAATAAATATGAATTCATGGATTCCATTGAAAATACAAGAAATTTAAAATCATCTTGACAATCATATTGACTTATGACTTGTATGTGAACTTGTGTCTTGGGCGTCTTATATTTTGGATTTGATTTGCATCTTGAGTTTGATTTGAATTTCAAGTTATGACTTCTCCATGTTGATAAACCATAGACTTGACTTTGATTTTTTCATAAGCTTCGGCTTTTATGCTTGTAAAGCATTCCTTTTTGACTTGTGAAACTCTTTGGGTCATTGACTTATAATGTCTTGAGACTTCTGAGTTCAATTGTTGATTTATAATAATTTTTAAATATTGACTTGTGAACCTCTCTGGGTCTTCGACTTTTGATGTCCTAAGACCACTGAGCTCAATTGTTAATTTATATGATTTTTTCAAACATTGACTCGTGGAACTCTTTGGGTCTTTGGCTTATAATGTCGTGAGACTTCTGAGTTCAATTGTCGATTTATATGAATTTTTAAATATTGGCTTGTGAAGCTCTTTAGGTCTTTGACTTTTGATGCCTTGAGACCATTGACTTCAATTGTCGATTTATATGATTTTTTTTAATATTGACTCTTTTCATATCTTGAGTCTTGACTTGATTGCTTTAGTTTTGATTATGTATATCATGATATGTGCGTCATCATTGCAGTGCATGCCTGATTGCCACCTTAAAATTTATATATATATATTAATTTTTTTCGCCATCTCAAAATGAATAAGTCACCACTGCTTGTGCCTTATCACCACGTTGCATGCTTTGCTGCCACCTTAAAATATATGTATTTTATTGCTGCCTTGAGACAAATTTAGTCACCACCTCAAAATAAGCAACCGTGTTGCTACTTCGATATTAGCATTTATTCTTTTATTTATTTATTTATTTTTGGTTGCCCCAGGATAAGTTTTTTTTCCATGCATACAGTGCATGTTTCCTCTGCTATCCATTTGTTGGCATATCATTTCCAGATTTTTTTTATTTATTTTAGTCCACACTTATCATAGTGGGTTCTATTTATTTAGTTATTTATTTATTTATTTTTAGAAGGAAAATGAGTATATAGCATACACACTTCTCATTTTTCATTTCATCATCATTTATTTATTTATTTATTTATTTTTATCATGTGCGTATGCAGACTTTCTCAACTTTTATCTCATGTACGTGTGCATGCATATAATGATTTTTTTTCTTTTTTTTATTATTTTATATCATGCCCATATGCATGCATGACATGCTCCTCAGACACATTTAATGCTTCTCATTTTTTCCCTCCCATCACTGTAATGTATCATTTCCCATATATTTTTTATATTTGTTTATTTGCATGTTGTTACTTTCAACAATTCCATAAGATGCATTTGATCATTTTAACGCGCAAAAATTTTATTTCTATGCCCATGTACAATAATATTCTGTTAAGCTTGTTTTAAAAACATCCAGATTGCTAGCACCTCTTGACCCTATTTTTTTCCTAATATTTAATATTATAAAGCTTGGGCATTTTTAATCCTCTCCATGTTTGAAGTCCAGGCATACTTACTAGCCACCAGGTAGCATGGTGAGTCCACTGCACATCCTTGATGACCTTGCACAGCCCTTCAAACTTCTGGACAAGTGTTCCCTTATGTCTCTTCTTATCCTCACTTTCATCCAGCTTTCTCATTTTTTTATTTTAATTTTTATTATTATTTTTTTTAAATTAAATTTTTTTATTTTTTATTCCATTTCATGGACGTATGCATGCATGCTTCTCTTTTTTTTTGGAAATTCTACGTGCATGGTAAGTTTATTTTTCTATTTTTTTTTATTATTTTATTTTATCTTTTTTTTTAATTTATATATTCCATCCATACATGCTTCTTATTCTGGAAATTTCACGTGCATTTTTTTTTATTTTTTTTTATTTCTTTTATTTATTTTTCTTTTTTGCAAATGTCTCTTCCATGGCGTGGGACCCTTGTTATTATTATTATTATTTTTTTATTTTAAACATGGACGTAAATAAGCACACCTGTGCACGCTTCTCATTCTTCATTCCCTTTATATATATATTCTTTTTAGAAATCATGAGCTTTCATGCTAGAATTTCATTGCATTTCATTTTATTTTATTTATGCATGCTTCTCAATTTTTTATCAAACACGTATGCGTGCTTCTCAATTTCATTTTTTTTATTTTATTTATTTTATTTTATTTCCCTTTCTTTTTTTTATGCATGCTTCTTTTTTTTATTATTATTATTTGTTATGAAAAAAAACCCAAAGGGATATATGAGATTTTGACTGTATCTACTTTTTTTATGTTTTGAACAATATCATCAATGCTAAATTGGACATCAGAAGATATATTTTTCTTTACAGCCATAATCTCAGTAAAGCCATTTGCAGTACTTCCTTTGCAACATTATAAACTCTCCAGATGTTAACCTTCCCCTTGTATATCTCATGGCGTCACAATAAAGCTCATTATATCTCACAGATTCGTCGAATACAAAACCTCAAATAAGTTTGCCTTTGAATTAAAGTATTTCAAAGAATTTGTTCAAGATTTCTGGCCTGTAAACAACTGAGATTTCACCTGTAAAGGTATCCTTAAGGTAAACCGGCACCCATTTTTGCTGCAGGCTATATAAGAACTGCAACCATGAGTTCTCTCCCATGTCATACTTATCAAGGATAGACTTCCAACTTACTTAAACTGCTTCAGAATTATTGACACACATTTTTTTTTATTCTTCTTCAAAGGGTGACATGCACTGTATTGAGAAGAATGTTCATGTGCATAATTCTTTGATAGACATGTATACTAAATGTGGAGATCTCCATGAGGCTCATAAAGTTTTCTCTGAGATGCCTATAAAGGATTTGGTATCATTCAATGTGATGATTGGGGCTTTGCTAATTATAGGCATGGAGAGAATGCTAGAGGGAGGGATTCAACCCGATACATTCACATGTTTAGATATCTTATCAGCATGTTGTCACTCCAGGCATATTGACTCTTGTGTCAAGTTCTTCAATTGTATGAAAAGGGATTTTTTGAATAGAACCCTCAGTGGATCACTATGCCTGCATGGTTAACCTTTTTGAACGAGCATGTTATGTTGAGGAGGTTTATGATGTTGTAAAGGCAATGCATGCTGTACCACATGCTGGCGTGTGGGGAGCTCTTCTTAATGCATGCAGGACTCACTATGATGTCAAAATCAGTAAAATTGCAGCACATGAATATGCATGCATTTTTTTTATTTGGTGATTTGCCTATGTGTCTCTTCCATGGTGTGTACGTACATGCATGCACGTCCTCTCACAATTTATTTCAATCATTCATATCATTTCAAGATCATTTTATCCTCACATGCACCCATCGTTGAGATGTAAGGTTGAGAAATATAATTATTATATATATATATATATGTGGCTGTTGATGATGGAGCTTACAAGCTAAGGGAAATCATGTGGCGAAAACATGGGAGAAGGGCTAATGGAACCACCTCTTTGAGCAACATGGAATCATCTATTTTGAATCCGCTAGCATCCCTTTGCAATAGCAATTTCAACAGCAGAGTGTATTGTTGAATATGTCCAACAAGCGATAATCAGAGGTAGAGAATTCCTCATCTCTGGGCATTGGATTTGGAGGAGCTTTTTCAATTTCATGTTTAGGATTGTACTCTAGCCGTCGAAGTCGTAGAGAGTGCAGCCCTGGTGCTTGAGCGCATACACCATATCCTTCGCTTTCATCGTCATTGTCTTCGGGTGGGCATACTTGGTGTAGGTAGCAACCTCACAGATCACATTCTTCAAGAATGTCTTCAATGTGCCATGTGTTTTCTCATGGACTAGTTCACTGATCCTCTTTACATTACTACAGTGAACAACGACATCTTATGGCAGCAAGGAAGATGAAAGTGACACCGTCCTCACCGAGCGGTTGTATGATCCGGGAATGGTTGCCATAGTCCTCATCGATGCACAGCAACACATCGATGTCCTTATCATCTCGCACTGCGGACCAATCCTTTAAGGCGGCATCTGGTGGTGCCTCCAGCATCAGGACCTGCAATTTTTTGCCGGAAACGCTACGTCGACGATCGGAGTTGTTAGCAAGGATGTAGGCGTATGCGCAAGTGACTAGCTTCAACGTTGCCTCTTTGATACTCCAACCTCCCTAGAAAGGCTCTTGCTTCCTTGTAGTCGAAGGACAGGCCCTCGCAGAATGATGACTCGGCCTTGGATGCCGTCTTCGTCAAGCTTGATCTTATCACCATAAGCATTCACGGAGAACCTGTTCTCCAACAGCACTGTGCCATCTTCATCCCCTTTGAGCCTCATTCTGAGATCCGACCACCAGTGAGTGTCTCATTGGAAGGACCGAGGTGGTACAATGACAGGGCAGTAGCAATAATGTCAAGCAAATAATGGCGTCCGGCGGCAGAAGCAGCAGCAACATCCTCCTCTTCTTTTTTTTCCTAGTCTTCTTTTTTTAAAAAATTTTTTTTTGGCTGATCCTCCCCTAACTTCCTCTTTTTTTTGTCTTTTTCAATTCTTCTCTTTTTTTCTTTCCTCTCTAAATTCTTCTCGTTTTTTTTTTCTCTTCGTTTGTCCTTCTTTTTGGTCTCATTTTTTTTTCTTTCCTCTCTAAATTCTTCTCGTTTTTTTTCTCTTCGTTTGTCCTTCTTTTTGGTCTCATTTTTTTCCTTTTTTTTCTATCAAATCTTCTCTCTTTTTTTTTCTTTTTCTTTGATGAAGAAACATTGTTATTGCTATCTCCGGCAGCGGAAGCAAGCAACAACATCCTTCCGACGCCTTCTTCTTCTTCTCTTCAGTTGGCAGCTATCATGGTAACAACGGCATCCTCGACGAACACGGCAAGCAGCAACAACAACAACGGTGTCAAGCGGCGACAACAACGCCAACAAAAACACCAGACATGATTGGCGGCATTATCTCAGCCACTTAACCATGACAGCGGCTTCCTTGACAGGCAGCAGCGGCGAGCAAGCAACGAATATGTATATGAGAATATGGGGAGAGATAGAGGTCTGCACCTTCTTCTTCTCCTTCTTAGTCTTTTGTTTTTTCTTCTGACCTCCCCACTATAAAAAACTTCCCCTTCTTATCCCGAAACCCTCTCTTTAACCACACGGAGAGGATCATATTTTCATTTTTTTTTTAACTTCGCCCTCCATATCCTAATCCCAAAATCCTCTCTTTAACATCTCATGAGATCGCATCGGGGAGGAACAGATTTCAAACTTTTTTTAATTCAAATTTGAAATTTTAAAATTTTTTTATTTATTTTATTTATTATTATTATTTTATTATTTTTATTATTTTTTAATTTTATTATTATTTATTTTTTTTAGAATTCATTAATCCCAATTCGCCTCGGGATGTGTATTTGGTGTTTCGGGATTTGCATTTCTCAAGTTGCCTCGAGATATGTATTCAGGCTATATAAAATTTAGGATCGCCTCGAAATGCGTACTTGAGCTATCCTAAGATTAGAGATTGCCTCGAAATATGTATTCTCAAGATATGTTCCAAGGGCATTTTTTTGTAATTTGCATTTTACCTCGATATATGTTCTCAAAGGGCAATTTGTAATTTATATTTTACCTCGAGATATGTGCTTTCAGCTGATCTTGTGATTTAAATGTTTTAGATTGCCTCGAGATCTGTGCTCTCGAATGATCTTTCGATTTAAATGTTTTAAATCACCTCGAGATTTGTGCTCTCGGCTGATCTTATGATTTGAATTTTTTAGATCGCCTTGAGATCTGTGCTCTTGTCTAATATTGTGATTTGAATGTTTACATCATCTCGAGATCTGTGCTCTCGGCTAATCCTATGATTTAAATATTTTAGATCGCCTCGAGATCTGTGCTCTTGGTTGATCTTATGATTTGAATATTTTAGATCGCTTCGAGATATGTGCTCTCGGTTGATCTTATGATTTTAATATTTTAGATTGCTTTGAGATCTGTGCTCTCGGCTGATCTTCATATTCTAAATTTTTTGATTATCTCGAAAATGTCTTCTAGACTTATCTTGAATATATCCAAATATAATAAAATTTATTTATTTCAACTAGATGTTGTCCTAATTCGATTATGATTTGACTGTATGTAATTTTTTAAAAAAGTTTTATTCGATTTGAATCAGGACATACAATTTTTACATAAACAACTACCATCTTATTATTATTATTATTATTATTATTATTATTATTTATTTATTTATTTATTTATTTTTGATAAAATGATAAGTGACAAAACAAAAGATAAACGGTTATAAAGTTATACTAATTATGGAAATAGTTATCAATGAGATAGCCTACGGTTCCTTAATTACTACCATATTATCAAATAAATCTATGTATGCTTCTGATTATTCATGACGGAATAAATGCTAACATCACGGTCAACCACAACACAACCACTAGTTGCATTAAGGAAATTCGTTTTAAGCTGCATTGCAAACACACATGCCATCCTGATCAAATACTAGCACATACAAGTTCCTTCTGCCCTACATCCAAGGACATTAAAGCCCTTGTGCATATCTTACTACATCTGAGTTCAGGTCAAGCCCTTCAGTTAGAGGGTCATCCACAATCAGTGGCGGAGCCACGTGGTGGAGAAGGGGGTAATTGCCCTGCTTATAATTTGAGAATAAATTAATTTAATATTAATTTAATTAATTGACGTCCTAATTACCCACATCTATTTTAAATAGGAAAAGCTGTGACTTCTGTTTGATTAGAAATTAAATTTATTTAATATTTATTTATTCATGTATTTATTTAATGTCTTAAATTTAGCTCTAATTTTACCAATTTCAACTGCATTTGTGGAGAGGGGTTCTTTGCAATGAAGATTGTGAAAACTCAACTACGTAATAGAATTGGTGATCAATTGTTGCTTAGCGACATACATACATCGAGAGAAATATCTTTGATTATATTGATATATAATGAAACAATCATTCATTATTTTCAAAATTTTAAAACTCGTAGGGATAATTCTGAATTTACTTTGTTGATGATTTGTGGTACTAATTGTTTATGTAAAAGACTTATTTAAAAAATGATTATTAATTTTGATTATAGTTGAACTTTTATTTATTAAGTTTCATTTGCCCCCCTTGTCTATGATTTCTAGCTTCGCCATTGTCCACAATGATGTGCACTGCACCAAATAAAAGACTATTTCTAGACCCAAGCACTGTGCCATTGGGACACCGGCATGGTGATGATCAGGTGGCCATTTCTCTTTGCCTAAGTATGCATGACATGAATGACAAAACAAATTGATAGCAATGAGAACAACAAGGTTACTCATCTTTCAATTCTCTAAAAATCTGTAACAAATTGATTGACCTCCCTGTATTGTACCTATGGGTGTTTAGCTAGCTAACATGCCCATGATTTTAGGGGGTTGGCAGTAGATTTTTTTTTGGGACGTTTAAATTTAATATTAATGAATGGTAAAACAGTAACAAAATGAATCAATCACAGTGCATAATGCCATATATAATGTAAAACAACGGTAACATAATGTGTAACAGTAAAACAGTTTATTCAAGGAAACACATAAGCCTTGAATTTATTTGAGGGAATACATTATTAAACTGTAATTAGATCATCACTTTCATCAATTACTCATAATGAACAACTGTAACATTAAACTCAAGAATAACCACGCCACAAGTAGTATCTCTATAAATCATTCGTACATAATTAGCATAACCACGTGCCATTCTAAATTTTCCACGGCCACCAACAACAGCAAGTTCTGTAGTTGTTTCCAATAAAGGGTATCTTGATAACAAACTAACAGAACTATCTTTGAACTTACCCGAAGTGAAACCGAAGTCCAGGATAAACACAACCAAGTCGTGGTTCTGTTGAAAAAATGTGTTCAGAACTTGGAGTATTTTGGCCATACTTCTTCTATTTTTTACTGGTCTGACCATTTGGGTCAAGCTGTGTTTAGTCAAGTCATTGACAGGTGGGTTACTCCAAGTGGGTTTGTTTAGTGCTTCTTTATTTTCAGTTTGTACGAGGTTTACACCCTTTTGTGTTGTCTATTAAGCATTGGACAGAGCAATATCTTTGCTCTTTAGAGATTGGTCAAAGCTGTTGCTTTTCCAAATCTATTTATCTTGTATGACCAATAGTATGAAGTCTGAGAAAACGTTTATCTTAAAACTTAGTTTAAAGCTTTTCTCCTCCCTTTGTTTTCTCCTTCGTCTTGTTGTGTGCCTCTACTCTCTCTTTTCTCTGTTGTCCACCATAACAATGGTATCAGAGCTATGGACGGGAGCAGCTCCAAGCTTGGTACAACGCACGCAAGTGTTCCACTCTTCACAGCTAAACCATATGGTGTTTGGAGTCTCCGAATGAAGACTCTTCTCAGGTCTTGGGGACTTTGGGATTTGGTGGAGAATGGGATTAACTCATCTGGAGATGAAACCCATACAACCACACTACTGGAGAAGGATGCAAGGGCTCTACACTTTATTCAATAGGCGCTAGATGAGAAGACTATCACAAGGATATCCGAAGCTCAAACGGCAAAGAAAGCATGGGACTTGTTAAAGATGGAGCATCAAGGCAGCTCCAAAATCGTTGCAGTAATACTTCATACGCTAAGACAAGAGTTTGAGATAGCTAAGATGAAACCCACAGAGACCACTCAAGATTATGTGAATTGAATCCTATCTCTTGTTTATCAGATTCACCAACTTGGTGACACACTCACAGATCAAACCGTGGTTGGAAGGGTGTTGCGAAGCCTAACTCCAAGGTTTCATCACGTTGTGTCCTCAATTATTGAAGCACGGGATCTCACTACACTCACCGTTGAACAACTAGGAGGCTCCCTACGTGCTCATGAAGCTCGTCTTAATCTATATGAAGACCTTAGTGTTGAAGAAAAAGCTCTTGAGGCGAGAACATCTCCTGAAGATCATGCTCAAGTTCAGTTCTCACGGCAAGGGAGTCATGGCCGTGGTCGAAGAGAGTTTCATGGAAGATTCAAAGGTCGTGGACGAGGTCGACACGTTGAAGCTGGGGGTTCTCAAGGTGGCCGAGGTTTTGTTCAGTGCCACCATTGCAAGAAATATAGGCATGTAAAAGCCCAATGCTGGTATAGAGAAGAAGCAACAACAAACATAGCTGAAGAAGTGGAAGAAGGTATGCTTTTCATGGCAGGGTGCATCACCAGCACAAAAGAGGATTCAGTATGGATGTTAGATAGCGGATGTTCAAACCATATGACTGGCACCCGAGAGCTCTTTCAAGACCTTGATCTTTCCTTTCGGCAAACTATTCGACTAGGAGACAACAAGGAACTTAAAGTTGTAGGTGTTGGAAATGTTGCTCTACTCAATATGTCCTGGAGTTAGCGCACAACTTGCTTAGTGTTGGCCAGCTACTTCAATCCAGATATACAGTGGCTTTTGATAATGAAATATGCACCATTAAAGATTGAACTACTGGGCATACTGTTGCCAAAGTCGGTTTGACCAAGCACAGGTTATATCCCTTAACGAGTAGCAATGTAAGCATCGCCAATGTTACTCTTGCTTTGCCTGAACTCTCTGCTTTGTGGCACAGAAGATATGGACATCTGAATTATAAAAGTATGCAATTACTATCACTAAAAGAGTATGTGCTTGGCTTGCCCAGGATAAATCCTATTGACTTGTGTGAAGGCTGTCTTAAAGGGAAGCAAACCAGACATTCTTTTCCATCCTCTGGACCGAGACGCGCAACCTCACCATTAGAGCTTGTGCATGCCGACCTGTGTGGTCCCATGCAAACAAAGACGCTTAGAGGATGTTAATACCTATTCCTTCTCACTGATGACTTTAGGTTTTCTTTCTTCAAAGTAAAGCTCAAACATTTCAGCATTTTCAGAATTTCAAACTTATGGCTGAAAAACAATATGATTGACCTCTCAAAGTCCTTCGAACAGACCGTGGGGGGAGTTCTTATCATAAGAATTCAAGTCATTATGTGAACGTCATGGTATCACGCGACAGCTCACTGCTCCATACTCACCTGAGCAAAACGGTGTCACGGAACGAAAAAACAGAACCGTGCTGGAGATGAGTTGATGTATGATGAAGGAAATGAATGTTCCCAACTTTCTCTGGGCTGAGGCATGCTCAACTGCAGTATATCTTCTCAACCGTTCCCCAACCAAAGCTATTGAAGGACAAACGCCATATGAAGTCTTAACAGGTACAAAGCCTTCTGTAACCCACCTAAAGGTCTTTGGCTGCACTGTTTTTGTTCATACTAACTCACAGCAAAGAAGGAAGCTTGATGATAAATCAGAGAGAATGGTGTTCATCGGCTACAGTGATGAAACCAAAGGGTACCGACTGTTGAATCCCACCTCTGGAAGAGTCATCATCAGTAGAGATGTTGAGTTCCTTGAGAATCGGCCATGGGACTATGGAGAAAATGCTGAAAGCTCTGCACCTGTGAACAACACAACAATAGCTCTTGTTGAAACCTCAATAGGAGTAACTACACCCAATGATGCAACACAAGTGCTGCCAGCTGCTACGTTAAGTGAGTCAAGTGAAGACACTGCTGCTTCCAGTCCAACTGTAGCAAGGTATCGAGTATTGGAAGATATCTATAACTCATGCTCCTTTGCACTAATGACTGCGGATCCATTATCATTCCATGAAGCGTCTCATCATGAAGACTAGCGGGTTGCTATGCAAGAAGAACTTCAATCTATTCACAAGAACCAAACCTGGAACCTCGTTGCAAGATCAGAAAGAAAGAATATTGTGGGAGTTAAATGGGTGTATAAAAGTAAATATCATGCCGACGGTTCATTGCATAAACAAAAGGCCCGACTAGTAGCAAAGGGATATTTGCAATGTCAAGGAATCGACTATGAGGAAGCTTTCTCGCCATTAGCAAGAATGGAGACTGTGCGGCTGTTTCTTGCTATCGCCACACAAAAGAAATGGCCCATGATGCAGCTGGATGTGAAATAAGCTTTTCTTAATGGAGAATTGAGCGAAGAGGTCTATGTTTCATAGCCGGAGGGGTTCGCTATACCAAACAAGGAGCATATGGTCTATAAACTAAGCAAGGCTCTTTACGGGCTTAAACAAGCGCCTAGGGCGTGGTATTGTAAGATCGATGATTACTTTGGGTCTCTAGGATTTCAAAGAAGCAGCTGTGAACCCACAGGGTATCGCCGAGGTGATGAAATTAAAGGTTTGTTATTACTGTGCCTCTATGTGGATGATATCCTATACATGGGATCATCTACACAGATGATGGAGGAATTTAGAGACAACATGATGGTTAAGTTCGAGATGACGGACTTAGGACCTTTACGATACTTTCTGGGATTAGAAATTCAACAGCAAGAAGGATGTATTCATGTGAGTCGAGTGATACTGTCGAAGAGTTGTCTGCTGAGAGGAGGGATCTTTGAGCGTAAAAGTGCACCAACCCCGTTAAACACCAATGAGAAGCTTCAACTGGATGATGGTTCTGGTAAAGCAGATGAAACAATCTTTCGAAGCATGATTGGGGGTCTTATTTACTTGGGACACACTAGACCAGACTTGGGATTTGCAGTTAGTTTGTTATCTCGCTACATGAATGCACCAACGAAGACACACATGGGAGTGATGAAACGTATATTGCGTTATATATCTGGAACTATCGAGTTGGGAATTCAGTATACTCATGTCTCTGAGTTTGGTTTGGTTGGCTTTGTTGACAGTGATTGGGGTGCATGTATAGATGACCGGAGGAGTACCACCGGCTGGGTTTTTAGCCTCGGGTCTGGTTCAATTGCATGGGCCTCAAAGAAGCAGGATTCTACTGCACTCTCGAGTACAGAAGCCGAGTAAATGGTGGCAAGCGCAGCTTCCTACCAAGCCATTTGGCTTCGGCACCTCTTGTTCGAATTGGGTGTTGCTCAACATGGACCAACTGTCCTTTACTGCGACAATCGATCAACTATTTCCATCACGAAGAACCCAGCAATGCATGGTCGAACCAAGCACATCAACCTACGCTATCATCACATTAGAGAGCTTGTAGCAGATGGGCAAATTCAGCTGAACTTTTGTGGCACAGATGAGCAAGTCGCCGACATGTTGACCAAGTCGCTTCCAGTTTACAAATTCGAGCACTTCAGAGAAAAGATGGGAGTTCTGAACAAGGGGGCATGTTGAAAAAAGGTGTTCAAAACTTGGAGTATTTTGGCCATACTTCTTCTATTTTTTACTGGTCTGACCATTTGGGTCAAGCTGTGTTTAGTCAAGTCATTGACAGGTGGGTTACTCCAAGTGGGTTTGTTTAGTGCTTCTTTATTTTCGATTTGTATGAGGTTTACACCCTTTTGTGTTGTCTGTTTAGCATTGGACAGAGCAATATCTTTGCTCTTTAGAGATTGGTCAAAGCTGTTGCTTTTCCCAACTCTATTTATCTTGTTTGACCAGTAGTATGAAGTCTGAGAAAAAGTTTATCTTAAAACTTAGTTTAAAGCTTTTCTCCTCCCTTTGTTTTCTCCTTCGTCTTGTTGTGTGCCTCTACTCTCTCTTTTCTCTGTTGTCCACCATAACAGGTTCTGCCCTGCAGACACTGCAAGTCCTTGTGTTTGCCCTACAACCTCCGAGTTTGGGTCTTGTTCTGCAGTGAGAGGTGTATCAAGCACATATGTTGCCCCATATGGTAAACGATTAGTGGCATTGACTATGGTGTCTTTAGGCTTGGCAACAAGCACGGCAGTAGGGGGATCTGCAAGGAGGTTTTCTTGGTAGAAGAAGTGGAGGTCAGTAACCACCTCTTTGCCCAAGTGGTAGTGTGCATGGCCTTGGGAAATAAGGGTTAGAACAAAGAGAAGGAGGAGAAGAAGTCCATTGACATTGTTCTTCCTTTTGTTATTCATCTTATCTCTCTATACCTCTGCTTGTGGTCATATTAATTCCAGTGTACGTCTTATATAAAGCGACGGAAATGGATAGTTTAATGGAAGTCTTGGGTCCATTTGGGGATTTTGTATTCTTTATTTGGTGGTGACATGATTGGATTGGTTTGTGGTTGATATTAGAACAAAAACAAAATAGTCAATGGAGGCTGCGTGGTACCCGGCGCAGCCATGTTTCCATGGACTTCTTAAATGTTCCCGGCCCCTTACCCTCAAGCTTATTACTTATATTGGGTAAGTTATGTGTACGTTAAAGATTAGAGTTTAGGTGTAGTATATATATTGCATATATTTGGTAAGTTTCATTGATTTGGTGCCCTCAAGCATGCCGTGTGAGCCCATTAAAGTAGCGTATATATATGTCAACGATTGCTCCATGTTCAGGATTCAATACACAAACTGTTTATTTTAGATTTTCAGTTATATATATATGTATAGCTTGTCCTACAAAATTGATTGCAATATTAGATAAGAAGATCAAATTTTAATATATTTTTATAATTTAAAAGTCTTCGTAAACCCTTGGCATGTGGGTGACTTATCTATATTATTAAAAAAAAGAAGAAAAAATCTCTGTAAACAGCTGGTGTGTTGAAAAGTCATCAATGGTTATCCTTAACTTCCCAATGAATACTGCCAATTAGTTATTAGAAGTGAGATAAAAATATAGAACTTTTGAGACATCTCTTGGAGAGATGATACTATTGCCTAATTCAATGGTGAAAAACTAATAAATTTATATATTTTAGTCTAAAATGATTAAAATTTTGGAGACTAACATGTGCTCACACCTTTTTTGAAATATTACTAGCTAAATTCCCTCATTTTTCATCGGGTTTTTATAATTTTGCGAGGTTTAACCCAATATTGCATACATATGTACAATGAAAACTATGATTAAATAACTCGATATAATAAAAACTATTGGCATATCTAGTTTTGAGAAATTCTCATAGAAATTTATTACAAAAACAAATAAGTGTAATTAAAAATGTTTGATTATTAATATCATATCTTATTTAAACAAAAATTATTAACAATTTACTTTTTTCCCTTCAAATTATTTAACTAACAAATGGTAATGATATATTACATATTGTATAATTTAAAAATAGTTGATAATCCTAAAATAATATTCAAAAATGTTTTCATTAACCTAGATTTACCCAAATGATTAATAACTATACTTTAAACAATATACAAATAGTTTGTATACTTTTTCCCACACAAAAAAATTATTTATTAATAATTATAATTGATTTAAAATATGTAATAGAACATTTAATGCAAAAAAAAAAAATGGAATTAAGCATTTTCCATTACTAATATTGGATTTAATACAATCAATGACTTAATTAAATGCAATAAAGAAAATTCTTAAAAAAAAATTTTAAAAATCTTCCTCAAAGCCCTCTCCAATTATATTATATAACTACTTTAAATATATGTATTGATGATGATCAGAAATATTATTTATATTTGGTTATATCTTGTTAATGCAAGCATTTTTTGATGTTGTTGAGACAAAGAAGAAAAACAAATATGTTTTGGAAGACAAAGATTGGTATTAGTATGACTGCAATTAACTCATTAAGGAGAATTCTGAAAATTTTTAGGACTATCATTTCTGATTGTGTTACAGACATAGTCTTTCAAATAACAAGGAGCATTATGATTCCTAACTGATCTTCTAACAAGATTGTTGACCAAAGAATATTGATTTGAAGTATTATAATAGGTGTAGGATCTGTGGATGAAATAGAGGAAGGTGAAGATAAATTTGGTAATGTGTTGTCAGAAAGATCTAAATGAGAATTATTTAAATGGGTTTCAAGATTGTCTTGAATAGACATAGGAGAGTAAAAAAGAAGAGAATTCTCAGTATTTTTGAATTTATGAAATGGGAAAGATGTCTCACGAAAAATTACATTTCTAGAAACAATTATTTCCATAGTGCTGAGAATTAAAACCTTATAACCTTTCTTTCCAAAAGGATAACCTATGAAGACAGAAGCATGAGCTCTAGATTGAAATTTATCTCTAGTTTTTTCATTATTTGTCACATAACATAAGCAGCCAAATGACTTAAGATTTGAGTAACTTGGTGGATATCCAAATAAGATTTCAAATGGTGTTTTATTTTTCAATACTTTAGATGGAAATCTATTGATCAAATAGGTAGCAGTAAGAACACAATCTCCCCAATATTTGGTTGGTAAATTTGATTGGAAAAGTAGAGCTCTAGAGGTTTCTAAAAGGTGTTTGTGTTTTCTTTCAACTACTCCATTTTGTTGTGGAGTGTAGGTACATGTAATTTTATGAATGATTCCTTTTTCTGCAAAATTTTTTTTTAAATCCTGAGAACTTCCTAAATCAAAAGCATTGTCAGTCCTAATTTTTTTAATTCTTATTTGAAATTGTGTTTCAATCATTTGAACAAAATGTTTTAGTGTATAACTTGCATCCCTTTTGGTCCTTAAAAGAAATGTCCATGTAGATCTACTGAAATCATCTACAATAGTGAGAAAAAATCTAAAACCTTCATTTGTCATTGTATGGTAAGGTCCTCAGGTGTCAACATGTATGAGATCGAAAATTGAAATGGATTTAATGTTACTATGTGGAAAAGGCAATCTATGTTGCTTAGCTTGTGGACAAACATTGCAAATTGTCATAGAGTCTAAATTTTTACTTGAGCTTAACAAAGAAAGTAGTTTTATTTTCTTCAAAGGAAGATGGCCCAATCTATTGTGCCAAAGTTCAAATTCAGAGAAATTACAAGAATGAATATAATTGTTTGGAAGCAAAGTACATGAAGACAGTGAACAATTTTGTGAACAATCTGTTTTTGAACAATCCGTTTTTGAAGGCAGAGATATGCTCTCGGCTGGAATAGTTCCCTTATTTGATGTGTGAAAGAGGTACAAGCCTTTACAAGCTTTACCAAGAACCAGAGGCCTCTTCAGTACTGAAAGGCCCTGTAAAATGCAAAATTCAAGAGTGAAGGTTACATTGCAATTGAGTTGTTGAATCAACTTAGTAACAGAAATTAAATTGAAATGGAAATCAGGAATGAAAAGAACTTGATCAATGGACAAATTGTCTATAAGAGTTATTGTACCAATATAAGAGACAGAGATTTCAAAACCAGTAGGAAGTGTGACTTGATAAGGCTTGGGTAAAGCAAGAAGATATTGAAAACAAGAAATATCATGGCACATATGGTCAGAAGCCCCAGTATCAATTATCCAGGATTTTTGGAAAATGGAATGCTTGCTAGCTAGTACTACTAAAAACATGTGAGCTATCATTATCTGAGGAAGGTTTAGTTGTAATACCTGCCATAGTAGTAGAAGTAGTCACCAGATTCACATTCCTAGTTGTTTCATCAAAATGTTGAGAAGAACTTTTGGAAGAATTGTCAATGAGGAAAATCATCAACTTGTGCAACTGAGCTGTAGTTAATTCAGGAATGTGTGAATCTTGTGATGGAGACAAGATTTCTGAATTATTTCCTTGATCAGAAGATACCAATCTCTTCCCAAACTCATTATTTCTTCGGGAATTAGGAAAACCATGCAACTTGAAGCATTTGTCTTTGATGTGACCAGTTTTCATACAATATTCACAGACAATTTTCCTAAAATCTAATTTGTTTCTATAAGGAAATTGAGGAGCATTCTTTGCTGAATAATTTCCAGGTAAAGATCCTGCATTCATAGAAACAGCTTCAGAATTAAACTGCATAGTAGAAGAAACTTCTCTCTGTTTCTACTCTTTAATCAAAATGGAGTAAGCTTAATTCTCTGACGGAAAGAAAAGCATCAAAATGTTCCCTCTTGTTGCACTATAGCTTTCATTTAACCCCATTAATAGCTGAACCAATTTCTGTTTTTCTTCATACTTTGCTTGTTCAACTCCAATACAATATTGACAAAGAGGCATGTCATTTAAACACTGAATTTCATCCCAGAGACTTTTAATTCTGGTGAAATAGGAGGTAATAGAACTATCTCCTTGGTAGACTTGGCTAAGCTCCTTTTGCAACTGATACAAGAGAGGACCATTCAATTGCCCAAATCTACCTTCCAATTCCAACCACATCTCTCTAGCTATTTATATGTAAACTACACTTCCAGATATATCACTGGTAAGACCATTTAAAATCCAAGAGATGACCATACTATTACACCTCTCCCAGTTTTGCAGATCAATAGAATCAACACTCGGTTTCTTGCAAGAACCATTCACAACAATTAGTTTGTTCTTGGTTGTCAAAGCTATCTCCATGGCTCTTCTCCAAGCACCATAGCCATTACCATCAAATGGTTTGGAAACTAGCATCATACTGGGATTATCAGAGGGTTGAAGGAAAAAGACATTAGAAGAATCCATTGAAGACCTTTCAGCAGTGAAATAATCTTCAAACATAAGATCTAAGTCCACTAGTCAATCTTGACCAATCCAAGCTCCACTATGATCAAATTCAGGGTACAAGAGAGTCTCAAGAATGAGCATAAATAAAAATACAACTTGACCAAAAACAATAGCTAAAACAAGCTATATTGGAAACAAAAGAAATATTCCGTAGCTTCTGTTCTGACCCTCATATCTTGAGCTAGGAGAATCCAAATCACAAACCGTCTGGTGAAAATCAAGCTCTGCAAGTCCCGAACGTGCCCACCAAATTTCAGCTCAATCGGACATTGTTTGACCCTCCAAACACCAGCTTGAATTTGCTGCTCCTGTCAAATCCGAACCCTGCGAAAATCTGCCGTTTTTATCTTTGCGGCGGCTATATCCCTAGATTTTTCACTCTCTTAACCCTAATATGATGGAAAACACTTAATAAAGTGAACCCTAATGGGCTTGGACCATTTGGGCTTTTCTCCACATAGGATGGGAGCCCAATACCCAACATATCTCCCCCTCACGACTATGTGGAGGTGACCGCCATCCCGGCGATCATACGACAAACCTCAAACTTCCCTCTTGGCAAAGTCTTTGTCAACATGTCAGCACCATTGTCATCTTTATGAACTTTAGCCAACTCCAACAACTTCGCATCCAATGCATCTCGTATCCAATGATACCTCACATCAATGTGTTTTGAGCGGGAATGAAAGGTTTGATTCTTGGCAAGATAAACTGCACTTTGACTATCACAATATAAGACGTACCTCTCTTGTGTATAGCCAAGCTCAAGCAAGAACTTTTTAAGCCAAAGCAATCCCTTGCAGGCTTCTGTGATGGCAATGAACTCTGCCTCAGTTGTGGACAATGCAACACACTTTTGCAATCTAGATCGCCGAGCCACAACTTCCCCGCAAACTTGATCAAATACCACGAAGTGGACTTTCTAGAATCAACGTCTCCGACCATATCAGAATCAGATAACCGAGCAAGCACAAGCTTCTCACCACCAAAACAAAGATTCAAGTCTGAAGTTCCCTTAAGATACCTCATAATCCATTTCACTCGCATTCCAATGCTCTCTACCGATTTGAGAGAAATGCGCTAACATTGCTAACGACATAAGCAATGTCGGTCTAGTACACACCATGGCATACATTAAACTCCCAACAGCAGATGCATAAGGAACACTTTCCATGTCAACCTTCTCGGTCTCAGTTGAAGGACTCTGACTAACACTCAGTTTGAAATGTGCCGCTAGAGGAGTGCTTACAGACTTAGATGTTCCCATGTTGAACCTCTCCAGCACCTTCTCAATATATTTCTTTTGAGACATCCAAAGCTTCTTCTCTTTTTCTATCACGCACAATACTAATACCCAATATACGCTTTGTCGATCCCAAATCTTTCATAGCAAATGAGTTCTTTGAGTTGCTTCTTTAACTCTGTCAATTTTTAGAAAAAAATCTTTCCCAACAATAAGTATGTCATCAACATACAATAGCAAGATAATAAAATCACCATCAGCAAACTTGCTCACAAAGACACAATGATCAGAAGTAGTCTTTTTATAGCCTTGCTCAATCATAACCGATTCAAACTTCTTATACCATTGTCGTGGAGCTTGTTTCAAGCCATACAAACTCTTTTTCAACAGACACACATGATTTTCTTTGCCTTGCACCCTGAAACCCTCAGGTTGTTCCATATAAATTTCCTCCTCCAAATTACCATGGAGAAATGCAGTTTTGACATCCATTTGCTCAACTTCCAAATCAAGAGTTGCAGCTAAACCCAACACAGTTCTAATAGATGTCATTTTCACAACAGGTGAGAAAAATCTCATCAAAAGTCGATCCCCTTTCTTTGACTAAAACCTTTCACCACCAATCTAGCTTTATATCTAGGAGATGCTTTGAATTTCCTTCATATTTCACCACTGTAAATCCATCTATTCTTTTAAGTCCCTTTTGCCTTTAGGCAACTTGACTATATCAAATGTATGATTGTCATCTAAGGATTTCATTTCATCTTCCATTGCATGAATCCATTTATGTTTTTTTCTTCACTTTCTATGGCCTTTTTTGTAATTCTCTGGTTCTCCCCCATCGATCAAGGTCACATACTCATCGGATGGATATCTGGTGGACACATGTCTCTCTCGTTAGACCTTCTAAGTGGAACTTGAGGTGGATCTTCAGGTTCATCTTCATGTTGCTCAGGTTGTATTTGCACATCCATTCTTGGAACATCTAATTCATCTCCAAGCTGCTGATCATCATTCTGAACATCAATATCAACTGCCTCTAGATTTGGTGTAACATGAACTGGCTCTGCATTAATTAACTCAAAAGTCTTCAAGGGATCTTTCTGCTCCACCTTATCAATGTCATCAAGCATTTGGTTTTCCATGAATACCACATCACGGCTTCTAACCAGCTTCTTCTTCAATGGATCATACAATCTATACCCAAACTCATCATTATGACCATAGCCCACGAAGATACATTGTCTAGTCTTCTTATCAAGCTTAGACCTCTCATCTTTTGGAATATGAACAAATGCTTTACAACCAAAAGCTCTTAAGTGGTCATAGGAAACATCATTTCCAAACCATACTTTATCTGGCACATCACCTTTTAAGGCCACAACAGGACTAAGATTGATCACATGTGTTGCTGCACACAATGCCTCACCCCAAAACATTTGAGGTAACTTTGCTTCTGAAAGCATGCATCTAACTCTTTCCATCAATGTTCTGTTCATTCTCTCTGCCAGACCATTAAGCTGAGGAGTTTTGGGAGGTGTCTTCTCATGTCTGATTCCGTGTTGTCTACAGTATTCATCAAAAGATCCACAATACTCACCACCATTATCACTCCTGATACATTTGAGCTTCTTACCAGACTGTCTTTCAACCAAGGCATGGTATTCTCTGAATTTTTCAAGCACCTGATCTTTGGTCTTCAAAGCATAGACCCAAAGTTTCCTGGAATGATCATCAATGAATGTCAGAAAGTATAAGGCACCACCATAAGATTTTACCTTTAAAGGTCCACAAACATCTGAATGTACTAACTCAAGCAACTCTGACTTCCTTGAAGAGGGATGCTTCTTAAAGGATACCCTGTTTTGTTTTCCTGCCATACAGTGAGAACATCTCTCTAACTCTGCATTCTTCAATCCTAGAAGCACATTTTTTTAGCCAAGCTAGACAGTCCTTTTTCACTAATATGACCAAGTCTTCTGTGCCACAAGTAAGATGCCTCCATATCTACAACATTCACATCATCACTAGGAACAACACCTTTCAACCAATACAACTTAGAATCTTTATTTCCACGGTCTACAACCATGTTTCCTTTGGTAAGTTTCCATTTTCCACCACCAAAGCAGTTGTCATATCCGTCATCATCAAGTCTGCCAACTGAAATAAGATTCAAGCGAACATCAGGAGCATACCTTACATCTTTTAGAAGTAGCTTCATACCCATGGTAGTTTGCAGACACACATCTCCAATGCCAACCACCTTTGCAATGCCACTGTTACCCATCTTCAATGAGCCAAAATCTCCAGATTTGAAAGATGTGAAGAATTCCTTCCTTGGCGTCACATGCAAAGTAGCACCACTATCCACAACCCAGCTTAACTCATCAGATACAATGTTAATTATATCAGTCTCAGTAGTAAAGACCAAATCATCAGAAGTAGCAGCAGATACAGAATCACCATCTTGATCCTTCTTCTCCTGCTTGCCCTTTCCCTTGTTTTCTCGCTTCCATTTGAAACAATTCCTTTTTATGTGCCCCATTTTCTGACAATAATGGCACTCAACATCCTTGTATCTGGACTTGGACTTGCTTCTGCTTTTATCTCTACCTTTCTGATTTCTATGAAGATTTCTCCCCCGATCTTCATGAAGCAGAACCTCTGGTTGAGAAGAAGAACCTTGAGCCTTCTTTCTCATCTCCTCATTAAAGAGTACTACTCTTAACTCGACTCTAGAGACACCACACCACCCTGGAGCGGAATTTATTATTGAGACCCGAAATGTCTCCCATGTATCACGGTAGTGTGTTCAGCATGACCAAAGTCCAAGAATTTCATCCTCAAATTTAATACTCATCCCTGACAATTGATCAACAAGCCCCTGAAAAACATTCAAGTGATCTGATATGGAAGTTCCCTCTTTATATCTCAAATTCATCATGGAATTCAACAAATACGACTTGTTGTTTCTCGACTTTGAAGCATACAAAGACTCAATCTTCTCCCACAATTTTTGGCTTCGATCTCATTAGCAATATGATTGTAAACATTATCATCAACATATTGCCGAATAAACCCATAAACTTGTTGATGTGCAAATGCCCATTCTTCATCGATTTTTGAATCGGCTTCTTCATGACAAACACAGGGTAAGTGCATATTTTTTTGACAAACAACAAATCTTTCATTTTCCCTTTCCAAAGATGATAATTGCTTCCATTCAAACTAATCATCCTGTTTGTATTCGCCTCTATCATTCAAGCAAGAAAACCACTATGATCACAAAGATTGAGAACCTGGCTCTTGATACCACTCTGATGGGAATTAAGCAACAATCTCAATAGATTGTAAACAAATAAACAATCCCGAGACTTGCTAGATGAAGGAGAGCAACCTAACAAGACCAAAATTGCAATCACACAAGACACCAAATTTTACGTGGAAAACCCTTAAATCAAGGGTGAAAAACCACTAGTCAATCTTGACCAATCCAAGCTCCACTATGATCAAATTCAGGGTACAAGAGAGTCTCAAGAATGAGCATAAATAAAAAAATACAACTTGACCAAAAACAATAGCTAAAACAAGCTATATTGGAAACAAAAGAAATATTCTGTAGCTTCTGTTCTGACCATCATATCTTGAGCTAGGAGAATCCAAATCACAAACCGTCTGGTGGAAATCAAGCTCTGCAAGTCCCGAACGTGCCCACCAAATTTTAGCTCAATCGGACATTGTTTGACCCTCCAAACACCAGCTTGAATTTGCTGCTCATGTCAAATCCGAACCCTGTGAAAATCTGCCGTTTTTATCTTTGCGGCGGCTATATCCCCAGATTTTTCACTCTCTTAACCCTAATATGATGGAAAACACTTAATAAAGTGAACCCTAATGGGCTTGGACCATTTGGGCTTTTCTCCACATAGGATGGGAGCCCAATACCCAACATTTACAGGATTGAAGTAGATTTTTGGACATTTAAATTTAATATTAATGAATGGTAAAACAATAACATAATGAATCAATCACAGTGTAGTGTAAAACAACGGTAACATAATGTGTAAGAGTAAAAACACGCAGTTTTATTCAAGGAAACACATAATGTGAAACAGAGTAACATTACTGACCTTTGAATTTATTCGAGGAAATACATTATTAAAGCTGTCATAACATCATCACGCTCATCAATTATTCATGATGAACAACTCGTAATATTATACTCAACGATGACAATGCACGAAGTAGTATTTCTATAAATGGTCCGTGACGTTGGCATACCCACGTGCCATCCTAAATTTTCCACGACCACCAACAACGAGCAAGTTCTCGTAGTTGTTTCCAATATAGGGTATCTTGATAACACACTAACAGAACGTCTTTGAACTTGACCCAAGTGAAACCGTGATCGACCACAAACACAACCAAGTCTCGGGTTCTCGCCTCGCAGACGCGCAGTAAGTCCTTGTGCTTGTCCTACAACCTTTGAGTTTGGGTCTTGTTCTGCAGTGAGAGGTGTATCAAGCACATATGTTGCCCCATATGGTAAAAAATTAGTGGCATTGATTATGGTGTCTTTAGGCTTGGCAACAAGCATGCTTTGAGGTTTTCTTGGTAGTAGAAGTGGATGCCTGTGACCTTCTCTTCGCCCAAGTGTTACTGCGCTTGGCCTTGGGAAACAAGGGTTAGAACAAAGAGGAGGAGGAAAAGAAGAAGAACATTTATATTGTTCATCCTTTTGTCATTCATCTTTTCTCTCTATAGCTTTGCTTGTGGTCATATTAATTCCAGTGTCTTATATAAAGCCACTGAAATGGATAGTTTAATTCCAGTGCTTGGAGATTTTTTACTATTTATTTGGTGGTCTATTATTGGCAATTGTCAAATTGTACCGCGGTGACGTGCAATTTGATGAGTTTATGTGTACGTTGATTGGATTGGTTTGTGGTTGATCTTAGAAAAAGAAAAAAAGTCAATGGAGGCTGCATCGTACTCGCGCTGCCATATTGAATAAGTTATGTGTACGTTAAAGATTAGAGTATATTGGTGCGTTCGATGCGTAATCAAGTACAATACAAAATAAAACAAGTAGTTACACGATAACACAACTATTTGTACTATACCTTGTTTGATATTTTATGGGCAGTACAAAAATTTGTATACAGTTTTTTATTTGATTTCTATAAGAACTGGACAAATTATTGTAAAATTACTTCTAAATACTTTTTATATTGTTTTATGTTTGTTTTACAATAAACAATTTCACAAGTAAATTTTAAAAGTTTTTTTCAATTTCAATTTAAATAATTAATCAACTTATTAAATCATAATTGTATTTTTTTTAATATTTAAAATATAGGAAAAAATATTTTATTGCTGAAAAATACATGATAAATTTGGTAAATATGTCAATCCACTAAACAAAATAAAATTTGTTACTCTATAATCTTATAAATATACTACAATCTATAATCCATATAATCTGATTTATAATTAATAATCTTATTGAATCATAATTATAATTTTATATAATATACACTAATTTAAAGAAAACATTTCAAACAATTAATTTTCACATTGTTTTTACTATATATAAAAATTTACAAAATGTCAAGAGGTTAAATAATAAAATTTGTAAATATGATTTTCTAAAATTATAAATTTTTAATACTATATGTACTTATTTGTAAAAATTTTGGAGTTGCCAACTAATAGACTTTATGCCTAAATCCTACTTAAATAGTGAAATTAGTGTCATATCTAGTTGTTGACAAGTTTCTTGTCCCAAGCATTAAGATCAAAAGAAGAGACTCAATAAAACCCTAGTTCTAGGAGAGTAACCAAATAATTGGGCAAAAAGGTAAATTTATTTTTTATCATATTCTCCCCGTTTCTATCCTTACTCCCCCCATAGGATTCATTATCATGTGGCCGGCATGATAAAGTGGGCCAATAGGATAAGACTATCATATCCTATTGGCACACCAAACAAAGGATAGTAGCAGGATATGATAGTTTATAATATCCTTTCGTTCTTATCATGTCCACCAAACGGGCCCTAAATATAAAAATTAACTTGTAAGATATCATGGAACCAAACAATAGATTTTCATAAATATTTTTACTAAAAATATAATTGTTTTATATTATGTGCATCAACATGAAAAAAAAATATAATTTAATTTAAATTTTTAATTTTTGGATAAAAATATAAAGACAAATTATGCTAATTTTTATGATTTAAAATTCTAATTTTAAGAATAATTATCACTCTTATTTATATCGTATAGAAATCAAATATGAGTTTAGATAAAAAAAAAAAAATATACCCCTATTGTATTAAAAAATAATATATTATTCAAATTAAAATGAAAACACAAATACCATCAAAGAAATTATAAAATATGGCAAAATAATTATAAATTAAATATAAATATAATTAAACCTATAATCTCAACAACACGTATCTTTTTAGCATGAATTCTTAATCAATCTCTCTTTTGAGAAAATCCTTGGAAACCCTAAACTTTTAGAGAGACGCGGGAGAAAAAAATCAAAAGAGAGAAAAATAGGAGAAAAAGAGGAGGAAAGGGAGTGGGAAATCAAACCATGAAGATGAGAAAGGGGGAAGGAGGTGCAAGATCGGGGACTTGAGCGTTGTGGGATGTGAAATACATGATCGTAATTTTAATGTTTATTAAGGGTAGTCTAGTCTTTTAGTTGTGTTGTACCACAATAAATTTTTTGTACAGAGGTTTTGGTAGTACAAATTAAAATTTTGCCTACTTGTGTTGTATTCTGACTTTGCCTTATGCTGTACTTCCAAATGAGGGACAAGAGAAGTTATGCTATTCTATAGCTCAAAAGTTTACATATCAAACAAACCCAAAGGTGTAAGGTATGTATATTACATACATATATATTTTGATGAGTTTCATTGATTTGGAGCCCTTAGGCATGCCGTGCTAACCCATCAAAGTTGCTTGTATATATGTCTACCATTACTCCATGTTCTTAATTTGATTCCGCAAGGATTTAATACACAACTGTTTATTTTTATTTTTTAGTTATATATATATATATATATATATATATATAGCTTGTCCTGTAAAATTGATTGCAATATTAGATAAGAAAAACAAATTAATTTTAATACATTTTTTTTATAATTCAAAAGTTTTGGTAAACCCTAATGCTTATTACACATATTGAATAAGTTATGTGCACGTTAAAGATTAGATCGAGTTTAGGTGTAGTGTATGTATATTAGATATATTTGATGGAGTTTAGGTGTAGTGTATGTATATTACATATATTCGGTGGGTTCCATTAATTTTTATCTCACTTATTTTAGAATCAGGTTATTTTCTGATTTTTCCATTAGCAGCTGACACGCAGCCCCTCATATAATGTTATTATTTATATCGCGATTACGACACGATGTCGATGCCAGGATGCGAGGAGGACTGAAGTAACATGATTCTTGAACCATGCAAATGACTAGCCCATCAAATATATATATCGACCATTAATTATGGGACACGTTCTTTGATTCCTTTAAAGGATTCAATACACAACTGTTTATTTTTATTTTTTAGTTATATGTATATAGCTTGTCCTATAAAATTGATTGTCGTATTGGATAAGAAAATCAAATTTTAATATATTTTTATAATTTGAAAGTCTTCTTAAACCCGTTAGTGTGTAAGGACTAATTATTCGTTAAAAAAACCTTTGTAAACGGTTGGGGATTTATTCACATTATTAAAAAATAAAAGTATTTGTAAATAGCAAGTCATCAATGGGTTTTTCTCAAATTTCCCAAAAACAATTCCTAATTTGTTATTAAAAATGAAATAAAAATGCTGAACTTTTGAGTCTATTTGAGACATCTCCGACAGCGATGAGACAATGATAAAAAATAAAAAAAACTAACAAATTTATATAATTTAGGGGGTAAAATTATTTTTTTATATTGTCAAGGATTTCTGCATGTTCTTGGTTTGCGTGAAAGGATTCAGTACACAACTGTTTATTATCATTTTTCTAGTAGATAGCTTGTCCTATAATTAAATGCACCTCCACTAGACGTC
>NC_052482.1:1554436-1606145 GCF_009730915.1 Dioscorea cayenensis subsp. rotundata
CAATCCCACCACAACAAAGAACTATGTAAGGAAGTGTTCGGCGGCTGACGCTGCCGCCGTCCTCAAGATCGTGCCTTATTAACAATCCCACAACAAAGTAATGTAACAACAACGAAGGACGCCAGTTCGCAATGATGTCGCTGCCATCGCCTCGCATCGGCCGAAGACGTCAATAAGACCCCGATCGAGTTAAATCTAGGAGATTTATCAAGGCTAATAAAATCGACTGCACGGGCCGGAAAGCTTTTTATTCAAGAGTTAAGAAATGGGTTGGCCTCGAGTCGTTTTAACAAATACGAAAGGTGAGTCGACAGGATCTTCTCAACCGCCGGGCTTTTACCTGTAAGCGTAATCGCTTTTTACGAGCATTTGCCAAAGAGTTTATAGTGTTTAACTATTACCTAATAGTGTTTAATATAATTATGTTAATATTGTTTCATCGCTTAATTATATATATAATATCATGTAACAATTGGATAATATCATTTAAATATTTACAATAAGGCTCTACTGTTCCGTTATCGCTTAACTCCTCAAAGACTGTCTCATAAGAAACGACAAAGACCACACGCTACGTGTTATACACGCCCGGCCGAGGGGAAGGAGAGACGGTCACCGACGATGCGATGGACGCCAGACGATAATACAAAAGTCACCGAAGAAAGAGCCATATCCTTATGCGTTACGCCCATCGATCACATTGCTTACGCCAAAGCGCGACGACGACACGACACACTATGGCTAGGCGATCGGGACGCCGCTACAACCCGCATTTAAGTTCAAATCACATCCTCCGATAATCATGAAACGGCCACTTCCATGTCGCTGCCCCGACAATGATAAACAAGAATATGTGCATTATTCTTCACGTCCGGTAATGGCAAGGACGCCGGGCCGATACTTCGTAGCCTTTTTAATTACGTCCGATTAATATCCTGCTTGGTATTTAAATCGCAGACATTCTATCTCGACTGCATATCCTCGACAATGAATCCATTCTGACCTCGGCCGAGCATGAGTTAGGCTTAGCTCCGCCGACTTAAAGTACCCGTCACAAGATCGCATACGGAACCCCATCACTAAACAAGGAAGCCGATCATACTGGCCTACTGGCCACGCGGGTTTATCGAGCAAATTAATGGGGCTAGTCACGGCCACCGCATGGGACGCTCCTCACCCCGGCTTCAGATGTCACCCCGAGATACTTAAGGAGTGGAGTATGTTCTGGCCCACGATAAAGGGGTGGGGTCACACAAGCTGGTTAAATTTTGCTACCAATATGTCTCTTTAGGAGTATCCAGATCACAATTTTGTTTTCAAACGAATTGACAAATTAATTCATTACTGTGTTCAAGAATACGACTTGTATATCTTAATGTAAATTTTGTTTGTTTTGAATTAAAGCGGGTTAAATTCCATTCCTGGCTTTTATTTCAATGCTTAATTTACGCCGTGGATCGCTGCATATTTCACTCTCATTGTTTAAATATAGCATATATCGCTAAACACGCTTTAAATATTTCAAATTATTGGCACCGCTAAATAACACTTTCTTTTAAATGAATGCACTTATTGTTTAACTAAATATGGAGTCGTATTTCAATACACAATTCAATTCATCGCTTTTGTTTTCTCAAGAACAATTTAATTTGTATATCTCAATGTAAATTTTGTTTGTTTTCAATTGTAAGGTGTTAAATTTAGTCTACTATTTCATTGTTTAATTTATTGCCAGGTTGTGTACATTTCCGTCATTGTTTAAATATACCATATATCGCTTTTAAACATCAACAAATATTTCAAATTACAACCGTATCCGCTTAAATAACAACGCTCCGCGGTAAATACATTCAATCTGCTATAAATACACACTGCTTCCCCACATCGCTTCTGGCTTATTAACAATGCCTCAGCTCCGCTCGACGCTTACCGCAAGATCGCCGATCGCTGACCCATCCTCGCGCCGGCCGCAATGTAACCGCGGACATCAAACGGCCACACCGATCCTTTTTTCGCTTGAAGCCGCCCGCTTCTAGTCACGGCAAAGTGTCGCAAAATCGCTTCACGCATTTCCGGCTCCAAGGCTCACATCGCTTGCAGATGCATTATGGCTTCATTGCACGCCGCTTGTACTGTCGACGCGGTACCCGGGTCATAAATCGGCTGCACGCCAGCGCTCCCGCTCGCATTATTGGGGCCGCGTTATTGCTCGGGTAAGGGACATCATAAACTTGCCACCTTCTCGACATGAACAAGTTCTCGATGGCGAGATCCACCGAGTCGCCGCATCGGTCAATCACTTCCAAACGAATAATCCACACAACCACCAACACGAAAGATTTCTACAGTCCTCAACAACGATCTCTAACTCTTGAACGTACGTCTGGCATAGGCAGGTCTCCTCCCATTTCGTCGCCGTCTTCACCGGCTACATAACACGCAAGCATCAACTCGAACCCTGCAAATAAGGCTAAACAGACATGTATGGAGTGAGTTAAATAATTGGCACAACACGCTTAAAACATTATCAGAATTAAATAAACGAAACGATTACTATTTAAAGTCGGTGCGTAATTAAAACAAAGATTGAGAACGCTTAAAGGGTAATACTAAACGTTAGGCTGTGAAATCAAATTCGCACTCCATGGAGTCGACCATTTTCGACACCGAATGACGAGCTTCCTGATCCAAGCATCGAACGACCACTGACGCTCAATACATCTCACCCCAACGATCACCTCCCGAATGTATAATTCGACCAATGTGCCATATCCGATGACATCAACCAAACACGAGTCAGTGATACGGCTCGCAGTCATTCACTAGATCATCGAAATCTTAGTCGACGCCCACTGCAAATGCTGAAGCTATAGACCGAAAGATCTCCCTCAACGCTTCCCAAGTCCTGACATCGCTTTCATAAATCGGCCTCCAAACGTCGAAGACAAGACGCATGCTGGCGGCAGCTCGCACTGACCGCACCACAAGGCCCTGGACCGTCCGGCTAACGGTAATTATCTCATGATAATCTCCACCGTGATAAGCGGCATCGCCCAAACTTGTATACGAACCAAGTCCAATTCGACTACTTCTGTCCGACCATACCAGGCGACGCGGAAAACCATCATACTATCTTTCCCCTGCGCACCCAAGAGTGTGCTCCCCGATATTTTCCAAGGAGGCGTACCATCGAGAAACATAGCTAGCCGCCCGCAGTTTTCGAATCCTACAATACACGCCCGAAAGAAAAAGACGCACGCTTAAAACGATCACCGCCTCTCCACGATCGCAACGCCGGATTGTTCTCACCCACCTTATCCGCATACCAAAAGCAAATATACCGAGATGTACGCTGGCCGAGGACCACCCGGCACGCTCTTTTCCCAACCAAAGCCCGCCAGATGGTACGTGACACCATGTTTCCCAAACGTGTCCTTTCTCCGAATGTCGATGGCCTCGCATAGGGATCGCCCCTCGAAGCTTCAATCACTCGCGCACAACCCATTTTTCGACGCTTTGATCGACGCCAACCTAGCCACCACCGCAAGTGAGCGACGGCCGATTGTCTCGACTCGAAAAGTATTTTTGTTATACCTCGACGATGAGGTATTAACGCATAACACATACTCCAGCCATGCATTCCAGACCACCCGACGTTTTTCGCTCTTTTTACGAATTTCGAAAGTCAAAAATTCTTCGATCGCATTTACTCGGCACATCCTCGAAAATGCTCGACACCGCCAAAACGGCGACCAATATCCAACGACAACACTTCGTAATGATCTCGGACGAGGAAGTAAGACATCCCACACCGCTGGTCACCACGACGACTGGAGCACTCGCAGAATCAATTCTCGCCAACACTTCCACCAAATGAAAAGATCAATACGTTAAGCGGAGAATATAAGCTTTAAGCGATAACGATAATAGTTAAAACGTTAAATTAAATACTTAAACAATTAACTAATAACGAAAGGACTGAGGTACAATATGTTAACTGCAAATGATTATAAGCCTTTAAAACAATAACGACCCCGCATAACCCAAATAATTAAAAGAAAAAGGAACTTACAACGAGTAAACCCTCGCTTATTAGGATCTCAGAATGGCACATTTTCCTCGCCCCTGATCGACAAGATCAACTACAAAGACATTCTGAAGATGGAGCGACGCCGACACATCCGACGGAAGTCAACATCGCTTATCAAGTAAAACCGCTTTTATATCCATCTCGTGTGATGTAACTTAACTCGACAAGAGAAATCGAGACCCCATCGCTCACATATCTCGCCTAACACCAATTCCCAAGAAGTCTCGAGCCGCAACATTAGACTCTTCCCTCCCCGTCAATCTAGCAATACCACAAAAACTTCCATAATATATCTGGCACGAAAACCAAATCGCATGACAAAACCTAATGAAACGAAGAACAAAACGAAGACGATCGAGAAGAAGTAGAAGATGTAAAGAACAAACAGACGAATCGCAAAACAAAAAGCACAGCTTGTACGCATAGAGGTTGGGATTAGACGCTGATGTGAGCGCGTATTTTTCCCTCCATCCCAAGGGCAAAAAGTGGAAATATATGTCATCGTCGCGAGGAAGACATGTTGTCATCGCTCGAACGAAAGTTCTCAACTCAACATGAGTCTCTCGCGGTAAACGCTGCCTTTTTAGCTGTTTAAAATGCATACATATAGTGTTTTTCAAAATAACTAAGTTAACCTGCTTAACTAAAGTCTATATCATGTAAATAATATGTTATCGTTTAAATCAACAGCTCAATCGACATCGACGGCTGCTAGATGTGGCACTCTCCTCGTCACCGCTTAAAACATATTTACGGATTTTCTTAAACACCATTGTCATTGTTTAAAGAGTAACTCGAGTATCGTTTAACTTTTTCTATTGTTTCACAATGACGCTTTTGTTTTTTCCCACATCGCTTTTACTAGCGTCTCTCGCTTAAATTTCAAGTTCACAACAAATACGATCTGTTTTCGCTTTTATTTATAAAAGATTTACAACATTTACAACATTTACAAAGATTTACAACATTTATAACATTTACAACGTCCGCTCGGACTTCGACACTCACGACTCGACCGTGATAATCTAAACAAGGCTCGACATTCGAACGCTCATACGCCGTCGACAACAAGCGCATCAACTCGAACTCCGCAAAAACGCATAACATTAGGCTAAACAACACACATTCATGAAAAACGACTATTAATCAATGTGTCATGGTAGGACTTAAACGACGATCCCGCGATAGTTAAACACGTAACGAATACCAGACACTCGACGGCCATTTTCTTAAACGCTAATGTAAAGTCTCTGCTAGAATGTCAACCTCGCGTTTAAAGGACAGCTTGACGATCTCCTCCCTCTAGAGAATCCTCCGCAATCACGCACACGTGGAAAAACTTTTCATACCCAAGTCGAAATGCTCTCTCTAATTGCTTTCCCGCCATCCATCACCGAGAACTCTCCTGCATTCGTGCACCATGAGAGGACTTCTCGCTCGGGCAGTGAAAAGATAGTTTAACTAGTTCGGTGATTACGTATAATCGATTCTCAAGATAAAGAAGTGCTCACGAAAACATCCTTTCTCGATGATAGAGCCGTCATGCGAAGAGGAGAGGAAGAGGAGGGAGGATGAGTGAGGAGGATGATGAGGACGACGAGGAGTCGTCCATGGGGAGAGTTCTTCCCCGGTTATTTACGCGCCAAGTCCACAAGCAGTCGACCTTCAGATCCGAGAAAAAGTTAAACGACATCGCCGACATCGATCCACGAGAATCTAATCCGTGTTCGAATGATAAAGATCGCGATACAGAATTAATGCCGCCATTAATTTCACAGCACGGATACCATAACCTCGCTACCGCCAGCGCCACATGCCAACAATTCAGATCAAACGAAAAAGATCACCGCTGACGCAGAGACTTTTGAGAATTTAAACGCTTATGAATAGTTATACATGTAAAGATAATGTTAAACCGGAGATGGAAAGTATTAAACTGGAGTATGACAATTATTAAACATATTAGTAAAAATATTTAAACGGATAATAGCAGAATAGTTAAACATTATTTTAAAAATATACAAATAGATAACCATAAACGAGAAGAACTTTACAACGAAATGAACTCATCTACTCACTCGCTCTTCTCGTCAGAATGACAACTTTACAACTCATAAACGAGAGAGATCGACACGGCACATGCTCTGCCCGACAATAAAAATCGACTACGACTATTTCAAGATGAAGTGACTTGACTCAATCCGATGGAAATCAATTTCATTTTCCGCTCGAGAAACCGATTTATATATTTCGCATGATGATAACGGTGAGAATAACAAGATGTGAATCGTAACTCCTCGCATCGCTCTATCGAAACCAAGCAGAAAGTTTCTTCAAAAAGGTCAACACGACGTGATTCTGAGCCTTTCCTTTCCCACTATTTTCGTGGCCAAAAATGGGATTTCGCAACATCAATCTATCTCAGCCGAATCTGAGGGTAGAAAGGAAGCTTAAACACTAACTGAGCACGGTCTCGTAGGCTGTAAAAAGTGAGGAGGGGTGAAAGTTGAAAATTACGTAGGTGAACATGTGAATTTTCCCTTTATATAATAATAAAAAAGATAAGAGTTAAAATGTAAAAAAACATATTTTATTTTTTTTAATTATCAAACGTGGGTCATTTTGACAAATGAAATGACCATAACTCTATTTGGACAATAAAATTTAAAATGAGATTATTTTGGGGAAAATCTAAATAAAATTGGTAATTTCTCCTAGACAACCCTATTGAATAGGCCTAAAAGATCCCTCCTATAAAAAATAAAATAAAATAAAGTTGGAACCATTTGGAGTGCATGTGCAGAACATGAACATGAACAAGATACAGGAGGAGACAATGACTTAATGTTCCAAACCGCCAATCCACTTTCCCTTGATGACTTGAAAATGAATGAGCTTAGGGTCTGCTTGGATGAAGGTTTTGAGAGGTTTTGTAAAACAAGGTAAAATAAAGAATGTAAGTAAAAGCGAAGTTTTTAAACCCTTTCCTCGCTTTGAGTACAGAAAGTAAATAGAGGGTTTAAAACCTTATCGCTGTTTGGTCAAGCTTAATTGGAGAGTAAGGTTTTATAAGAATATTACCAAATTACCCCCTATACTAAAAGACAAAAGTTGATTCACAATTACTGGTAATGTTTGTTTTGATACCACATCAAAAATATATGTATACATACACATACATGCATGTACATATACATATACATATATACAAATACTAAAAATTATATATGTATACACATACACGACGTCATATATATATATATATATAGAAATATATACATATACTACATATACATATGCATAATGCACACATACATATACTTGTACACATGTATATTTATATAAATATACATAGGTATTTTTACACACATATACATCCATACATGTATGCATAGGTATTTTTACATATATACATGCATATATGTATGCATATATATGCATACATATATGCATTTATATGTGTAAAAATACCTATGTATATTTATACACACACATATACATCCTTTATAATTTAAAATTAATTGTTATATTAATTAATTAATTAATATGTTGGAATTTTTGTAAATGAACAAGGGCGATTTTTGGTCATTTCTATTCAAAACCTCTCAAACCCTCCAATTTGGAGGGTTGGAGGGTCAAGTTAGATGGAGGTTTTACAACCTCCATCTAACCCTCTTCTAAACCTGATCACCTCCATCATTCTCCCCTCAGCAAGGTTAATCCCAAAACCTTACTTTACATTACCTCCCAAAACCTCCATCCAAGCACACCGTGGGCTCCTTGATGCTTCAACTTGGCTAGGGTTTTTCTTCATTGGGAGTGCAAGATGACTAGGTTCCTTGGGACTTTTGTTTTTGATAAGTCAGCCATGTGCCATCTAATTGATGAAGGGGGAAAAAACAAAATATAATGATAATTTCAAAATAATATATATATTTTAGATAATAATGAATATTTTGGGTATAAAAAAACTTCCAATATATGTAGATTTTTTGTCTAAAATTTTTCTCTAAAAGAACTTTTAGAAATTAAGATTTTTCCTATTGTATTAAATTATAAAGTCCTGTTTGGGTAAACTACTTGAGTGCCCACAAGTTGCCGAGTTGCAGCTGTTATCCTTTAAAATCAGTTTTAACTATTGACATCTAAACACACAAGTTTGAGATGCTTCCATGAGAAAAAAAATAAAAAATAAAAAAATTATTTTGAAACCGTTTATATATATATATAAAAAAACAATTTTTTTCAAAAACTTAATAAAACAGACCTAAGTCATTTTAATAAAAAGTTTTTTTTTTATTTTGTTAATGCTAAAAAAATTATTTTCTTAAATAAATAACATCTTATAAACAATATTGTTAGATTTGATCCGGGTGTTAACCCAGTGAAACACAAGGGTCAAATGAGATTAAACCCGAATCAAAATAAAATATAAAATTTTTATAATAATTAATAATTATATAAATATAAATATATATTATAATAATTAATTATTACAGAAAATATAATATAATTGCTACTTCTAATAAGTAAGAGAACGTAACTAATTAAATTTGATATTTAAACTTTTAATTTTATATATCATTTTTTATTTTCTAAATATATGAAATACGGATAAATTTAATATTTAAGATTTACATTTTTTTAAATTTGAAGTTCGCATCAAGGGCAAGGCAGGCCACGACTGACCTATTGGCTAGTTTTAGATGCGATGGTTTGCATTTTATTACATTTATAAGTAAATATATATATATATATATATATATATATATATTTTTTTTACAAAGTGATAACAACTCAAAGATACATTTATATATATATAAATCACACCTAAAGAATACCCATACCGCTCCCACTAAGTTTGAAACTTTGAAGAACCAAAAACTTTTCTTAATTTTTTTAAATACATTTTACATTAATTATGGTATTATTCTATACAAATATTTAAAGTAGTTATACTATTTACTCCAGCAGAGTTTTAAAAATGAAAAAAAAATTCTTATTTTTTATAATATTTTTTCATTAAATGTGGTATAATTCTATATATATATCTAAAGTAGTTATATAATTTATTTCGATAGAGTTTTAAAAATAAAATTTTCCTTCTTAATTTTTTAAATAATTTTTGCATTAAATGTGATATTATTTTGCTCCCACAAAATTTCATAAATAATTTTTTTAATTTTTTAAAAATATTTTTGCTTTAAATATGGTAATATTAATAGAAAAATTTAATGAGATTTTTTTTTTAAACTTAATGACATTTATTTGGTCTGACAGAAAATAACTATAAAACCTTTCAATGGCAACTGTTATCATGAGTTTTTTTTTCAATCTAAAATGACAAATTTATATTTAATTTAATATTTTTATATTTTAAAATTAAATATATTCCCACAATGTACTTAGAAATTAGTATTAGCTATGACTCTCCAAACCAAAAACATAATTATTTTTTTAATACATTTAAAGAGCATCTTTAATGCAATTTGCATATGCGCTCAATAAGCGTTTGATCCAAAGTTGATCCACTATTGGCGTTCAGTGGCCACTAAGCATTCTACCCGTTGGCCCAAAGCCATTTTTTTAAAAAAACATTTTTTTTAATATAACTAAAACACGGGGCCCACGAATTAAATTTTTAAATTTACGCATATTAAACCAAGTAATTATAATCCTCTTAAAATAACTAAAATTATTTTAAAAAATTAAAAAAATAATAAAAGAAATTTAAGATAAAATCTTCATGGCGTGAAAAATATGATTTCTTAATAAAAATTTAAATATAAAATTTCACTAAATAAATATTTAAATAAAATTAATTATATTAGAAGTGGTTGTAACCAGTCCCTGGGTTAGGGTTACACACCTTGTAACTTGTAACCCCGGCCCCAAGATTAATGTTATAAATATAAAAAAAAATCTAATTTTTTTTTAATGATAGTGGGTTAGTTATTTTTTTTAATTTTTTAAATAATTTTCGTTATTTCAAAAGTATTATAATCACTTGTTCGTTACATTTTCTTCATTTGAATTTTACTAGCCATTTCAAAAATAGTTGTTTGAAAACTAGTGATTTGAAAACTAACCATTTTCTTGGTTTTGATAAATTATTTTTTTAATTTTTTATCATTCACAAATTAATTAATTTTTTCCAAAATAATATAAGAATTTATTATTATTCATATTTTTTTTATTGTTTAATATATATATTTTTTAAAATTTTAATTTTTAAATATATTATATAATAATTTTATTATAAATATTTAAAATTTTATTAAATAAATATGTTTTAATGAAATATATAAATGTAAATAGCTAATAAGTTGAATGAAATAATTATGGGTCCCATATTATAGTATAACTATTATGGGAGATAGTTTAATGGGTATGAATTAATGGATTGATTATGTATTTCAATTTATAGTATAACTATTATTAGAGACAGTTTAATGAGTAAGAATTTAATGAATTGATGAGGTGGTATTTACATCAAACTTTAGGACAGTTTAACGATTAAAGATGCTCTAATAATGACTTAAAAAGATTAAACTTAATTTCCTCATGCAAACACAAGATAAAAAAATATAAATCTAAAAAAATAAATATTTTATAATTTAATTAATAGTTACGTGAATTTAAAAAAAAATTGGGTACGAGATATTATTTAAAAAAAAAGAGTATTTTATAATTTAGATATAAAGAATTTTTTATGGTTTAATGAATTTATTTATTTATTGTTTTTAATCTTTTGATATTGGGTTAGTAGAAATAAGATTAAATGATTAAAATTGATCGAATTATTGTTACAGTCAAATAATGATTTAAATGAAAAATATTGTATATTACATTTTTTTACTGTGCTATTAGCCTATTATTGACAAACACAGATGGATTCATCACCAATACTAAATCAAATACATAATAAAAAGTTTTAAATATTATAAATTAAAATATTCAGCGTTTTAAACTAAATATAAATATAACACAAGTTTTCCCCTCTTCAAAAAATAAAATACATATCTAATGAACAATTAAGTTAAAATATATTGAAGGAAAAAAATTATTGCTTGTCGCCAAAGATAAAAGGAAAAAAAATAAAACTATATTCAAATTTGAAAATAATTAAATAAAAAACTATATATTGAAAATAAAAAATTGCTACCACTTACCCCACTTCTGTTTGAGTTATGAATTATAAATATATTCTAAAATATATATATAGTGGTTCAATTCGGTTGAACACCCATGCCCTGATTCAGTTAACTGAAATTTTCAGTTTGTTTTTTTATTTTTGATGACCACCCTACTAGTTTCTGAACATTTTTTTATTGGTTGACAGAACTTGCTTCAACGAATTTGCTGCAATCATACTGTGTACTATAGAAGAAAAAAAAAGGTAAATGAAATGCCAGGGACAAGACAAAGAAAATAAAAATAATAATAATAATAAATAAATACATGCACCACATAAAATAAAACCAGTGTCTTCTTTCTTCCACTGTTGCTTTTTGGGCTTGTTGGTTATGTTGCTTTCTTTTGAATAAATTGATGGTTTATTCATTTTTATTAAAAAAATAAATAAAACCAGTGAATCTGAAACAGAAACATTACAAGCTATAGTTCTTGATGATCACAAGATGGAAACAGAATGCATGAAGTAAATCATAAAGGTAAAACACCTGCTTAATTTTCGTCACACATTTTAATTACCTACTTTTCTTCATTATATTTTATGAGGGAAATTAAAACAACGGCATGTAGTAGTTGACCTTCAACCCATCAGAAAAAAGTATAGGAACTCCTGCAAATTCTCTCTGCTGGTGAACCTTTGTGTCACTGTGTGGTATTGGTAAAAGAATTTGTTGCTTTGATGTTTGATGTATTGTAGAAGAACAAGATTCAAGTATTCTACTCCATTCACTTGAATATTTTCTTCAGCCTCCTTTAACAAATTGTTTGACATGCATCAAAGTATATATATTCATGTGTCAGCATTTACAAAAACTAATCAGGATGTAAATTTCATGCAGCATGCATCTATTCATGCAAATAAAGATATTTTCAGTGGCTCCAAACAATGAAAGAAAAGAAAAGCCAAAGTATACAGAATACAGTGAAATCAACACATACAAATTCTATACATACATAAGCTTCCGAATTAATAGCAACTAACTTAACAAGTTCTTGTACAGCATCATTAATGATAACAGGAGAGCAATAAGCTACATGCTTAGTTTGAACTAGATGTAGATGATTTCTTATATATCCACAAGAAACAGAGACAACATCATGCAAAATCATGAAAAATAGAAAGGAACTGGAGAACAAAAGCCAAACTTTCCATTAATCATATAAAGACATCTGATAAAAAATAACACCAAAAGATTCACTGAAAACAATAAAAAAAAAACAAACCGAAAAGGAAAGAATCAAGAAAGAAGAAACAGTAATCTACCAAAGCGATGGAGATAACAGAGGAGACGGCGACCGAGGAGAGTTTGAAGAGAAAAGATCCTCTCTTCTCCGAAGATACAGTCATTGCATTGAAGGGACCACACAAGATCTTTTGTCGGGTAGATTTATAGTAGCTCTTCTCTGCCCTTTAATTTACAAGGCGTCCCATTTATTATTTTTATTATTATTACTTTTTAATGACTAAAATAATTAGCTTTAAAAACAAACAAAACAAAAACAAAAAAAATAAAAACGCCTGTATATATTTTTCAATTAATTTGAATATCTTATGAATGAACTCAGTTTCTGTTTAAACAATAAAATTAAGAAATTATACCTGAGCCATATACATATATATAAATATATTTTTTTATTTATATATCAAATAGCCATAAGCGTACAAGATCCAACAACAACAACAACAACGTGTACTGTCGAAACAAAAGACATATATATATATATATATACTGAAATTTATTTTAATAATTAAACAGTAGTTACAGTACCAACTGAAGCTTATATATCTAAGGAAATATTACGCTCATGCATGCAACGTAATGACAGTTTGCGTTGATGTGAGTCTAAAGCAGCATCTTGACCATCTCCACTTGAGCGAGCTGAGTGCCTCATCCACGGCCAAGCGCTTTCATCACATCTGATCCGACTTGGTCCGGCTTCGCCACCAACTTGTTGAGATCTTGTTCCAAGTTTAAAGATAGCAAAATAAATCATGATGCTAATGTTTACAATTACCTTTTGCTTTTTATTAATTGGTTTCTCCATTATATCACAAAAGAGCAGGTCAATGCTCTGAAGCAATGGTGCCACACCAACGGTGACAACCGGAGAAACAGCAGCAGCACAGCCAATGATTAACGTCGAGAACAACACGTTGATTACACGTGCGGCGAGTTTGGCCTTGTCAAGTTGTCTGTCTAGGTCTTTAGCTCTTAAACTGAGCTCGCGGAGAGTTGCAATGGCGTTCACAGCAATAGAGTCAAGGGTCTCATCGGTGAAACGGTTGAGTGGATGCATCTGCTTGTTCTTGTTTTGTGGTGTTGACAATATCAAGAAGGAGGTCTTTGAGGATGAAAAGGAAATCATAATGGATTTGGGAATTGATGTTGTGGAACTGATGTATGATTGGAATGAGATATGGATGACTATAACTCATGATAGTACTCTCGCGGATTTCGTTAATTAGTAGAGTACTATTGTGAGGGCCGGCGGGAATGGTGAGAAATGGGATGAAGATGGTGAAAAATGGGAGGAATTGAAGGTAGGATTCCCTCAGGCGGTCGAAGATGCGGGGATTAATATGATTGGGAGATGAGCTCCGAGCTTCAGCAGAAGCCATGGAATTGTGTACAGATAAAGAGAGATAAGAGAGGGATTGTGTACTGAAATTGATGAAGATGGGAATTAATGCATATATAGAGGATTTTTTTTTTGAATAAAATTAATAAACCATAAATTTATTAAAAAAAAAGAAACAGAGAGCACCAAGTACAGATGAAAAAATAAAATACCAAACATAAGAAAACATAAAAAACTGTTTTACTCACCGAGGATGAGAAAAACAATATCAGTATTGAAAGAAAAGACAGAGTAAAGATAATGGTCAGGCAAAGTAAGTCAACCATCCGGAGACAGGGTCATGCTCCAAGAACAAAAAAAGAACAGATTACTCCTGACCAGAGGATTTGTTAATGGAAATTTTGTGCAAAATAATCCACATTTATATAAAAAAAAAATAATAATAATAAAATAAAATCCTGCTAAGTAAGTCCATGACGTCAGTCATTTAGATATTCTACTAGAAAACAAAGAAGACAGGATCCATGGCTACTTACAAAATCAGAAGAAAGATAACACTCAGTTTCCTTCTTTTTTGTCTTTGTTTTTTTTTATATGGTGAAAAGCCCCTGTTAACATCATGTGAATTAATTTATTTAATAAGGAGTTAAATATTTATCACTCTGTAGGCTAACCACTTGAATCAAATATCTTTAATAAAAAAAAAAAATCTGTTTTCAATTAAGTTATTTTTTCTGATTTGTTTTTAAAATATTTTTACTAAAGTATCAATTTGATTTTTAATTTCAATTTTTTTAATAAAAATCGGTTTTTATAAAATTGTTCTTAAAACATTATTCAAATAGGCCATACTTTCCATGACAATACATGTAATTTTTTTATTTTTAAATCTTATTTTGAATTTTAATAAATTTACCTAAACACCATTGTTTTTTCCAAATATATGTTTTTGAAAAAGGGTTCCAAATATATCTTGCAATCCAATTTTTTTGCATACAAGCTTTTTTTAGTTTAGTGGAATCGCACAATAAATTTTTTTATGCGGATACATATAATTTGATTTTTTTTTTTCCCATTCAAATATCATACATATATATATATATATATATATATATATATATATGTATGGTCTCAAACTCTCAATCTTTAGGGTTCACGAAGTATCCTCCTTCCTTCGTTTTAAAAAGTTTCATAAAAAGTTAGGTGCAAAAGACTTCGGAATCTCGGATTCACATTAAGTAATAATAGTTACATTTATTTTTAAAAAATTTATTATCATATTATTTTATTACACTAATGTAGTTTATTTAGTTATTATAAAAATATTTAACAATATCAATTCTATAAAATAATTAAAGTAAAAAAATATATTTTCTTACTTTTATAACTTATTATTATTTTTAAACTCTGTTTTCAAAGTTTTTTTTCTGATTTGTTTTAAAAATACTTTTACTAAAGTCTCAAATTGATTTTTTATTTTTAAATTTCAAAATTTGTTATAAAAATCAGTTTTATAAATTGTTCTAAAAATATATACATATAAAAATAGAATTGAATAAGTCATACTTTTCCATGAGAATACATGTAATTTTGGTTTTTTTTTTAATCTTATTTTGAATTTTAATAAATTTTCCTAAACACCCTTGTTTTTCCAAGTATATCCGGAGATCCAATTTATCATACTAGCCCTTTGATTTGGTGGAATCACACAATAACATTTTTTTGCAGATACATATAATTTGATTTTTTTTTTTCCTTCAAATATTATAAGTTGAGTCATCCAAACACACAAAAATACTACATTTGCAAAACAATTATCTCCATGAACCTTTGCTCAACCACTGTGAGAATTAAATTGTAAATCCACTCCCAGTAATTTTTCTGTAACAATACCTTTTTGTAATAAAACTAATATTGCTAAACTAAAATTTTTTTTAACAAAATAAAACATCCAATTTTTTTTCTTTTACTACAACTATCATAAGTTGATATTTTCATCCCTTAACATTGCTTTTAACTATTGATATCTAAACATTAAAAAATATAATATAATATAATATAATAATATTACTATCATAATAATAATAATAATAATAATAATAATAATAATAATAATAATAATAATAATAATAATAATAATAATAAATTGAAGTGGTCCTATGTGATCATCCAAAAATTAACCTATTTTGGAAGCACTTTTATTTCTCCAAGAACTTATCTAAACAGGCCCAAATCAATTTAATGTGTTCTTCTCTCAAAATTTTGAAAATTTGTTGTTTTAAAAATAATTTTTTGTTCTAAAACAATAAAATAAAAAAACTTGTTTCATGATTTTTTGATAAATTATTTTTAAAATAAATAAAATAAAATAAAATAAATATCATTTTAATATTTTCCAAACTTTTATTTTAAAAACCAATGAGGAAAATGGGGAACAATTTTTTTTGAAAATTTTGTTTGCACACATGCAATAAGTGTACGCCAAAACATACACAGGCGTGGAGCATACTCAACAAACAAAACAAACATCATGCCCATAAAACCTAATATCAATAAACCAAAAAGTTGTTGATTCTTTTAAAACCATTTTAATTCAAATATGATAACTTTCATAACTTTTTTTTATAAAATAACTTTATAAAACCATTCTGGAAGCATAAAAACAAAAACCGAATTAAATAACCTTTATTTTCTCAAACATATAAGTAAGCACAATATATAAATGATTATACCTCAAAACACATCTAACAAATATAAAATAATTGATATAAATATAGATGAATAAAATATTAAAAAAAATCACAGATGAACAAACAAGATAATTTACCCATTGCTCATCCATTAAGTGTTAGCATTGGGTATTATGGTATTTCACACATGGAATTTTGTTTTACGCCTTCAAAAGGATGGAATCATCAAGACTCAAGAGGTCTAAGATTAGGACAAAGGACTGACCTGTCTTCGCGGAAGCCTCCTTTTGTATATAGGTTGATGATAGTCAACTTAAAAAAAATTATAAATATTAAAAAATTTAATATTAATTCGTAGAGCCAAAGTAAGAAGAAAAGGTTGATTGCGCAAGCTTAAAAAAATTATAAATATTAAAAAATATATTACTTCAAACTTAGAAATTATAATACTTATTATTTTAATTTTACTGGCATTAATTCTAATTTTATATCTAAAATTAGATGTAAAATATACAATATTATAAGTCGAGTGATTTTAACTATGCTGGTTTGAAGCAAGTAAGATTATTAGTAGATTTAATTATTAGCAATTAAAATATTTGTAGCTTCTGTACACTGTCTAACTGATATAGAAGATGTGCAATCCTCTTATAATATATCTCCTTCATTCTTTTTAATTTTTTTTAATGTATCGACAAGCTCACCAATGTACATACTGTTGTAATTATTAAGTCATGTAGGTGGTGTTTGGTTGAATGTATCTGTAAATACAGTGGTTTTTCAGTTACAATATAATTAGAAATACATGGATTTTAAAATACAGTGTAATCAAATTCAGTGTTTGGTTAGATGTAACTGTTGATTTTGTATCATAAGATTTTGTATTTCGTCGGAGGAATTTGTAAATTTAGAATTAAAAATCTTTTATATACTATAATTTTGAATATCATTTTAATGATTTTATGTAGAGAAAATTATTTAAAAATCCCTGTGAAGTTTCATTTTTCCCCTATAGTCACTCTGACATTTGCACTTCCCATATAGTCCCTCCTTTTTGCACATGTTCCTTTTTAGTCCTTGCCGTGACACCTGTTAGTGGTTTTTTTTTCTAAAATGGCAAAATTGCCCTCTCTTTTGTCTTTCGCCCAATCACATCAAACCTTTTCTCTTGAACTAGCAGAAGGCTTTATCTTCATCCTCTTTTGGTGTACTTCATCTTCATCTTCATTCTTTTTTTTCTCTTGTTCTTCTTCTCTTTCTCGTTGTTCTTCTTGTCCTTGTCGTTGTTCTCATTGTTTCTGTTGTTCAAGTAAACAACATCTCCATTGAGTTTTGCTTACTTCCCCCTTGGGTTTTTTTTTAAACTTATGGGCTTCTCCAACGTTTACCCAGGTGTTAGTCATCATGGAGATATTTTGTGTTGTGACTAGTTTTAAAGGCGAAGGACGACTGCTACAATTCACGGTCCTCACCACATGGGAGGTTGTTGTGGGCAAGATATGTGAACTTTAGATAATACGCAGATAATACACAGAAAGAGGATATTTTTCACAGGAAGAAACGTATATTACATAGAAAGAGGATATTTTACACAGGAAGAGACGTACATTACGCAGAAAAGCCTGCAACTCATTATCGTTCTAAACACCAACGAAAGTCGGATTCTACACAGGAAATCCAAAAAAATACACACGAAAAGCACACAATAATAATCTGCAGAAAAAGAGGGACGGAGGATGAAGATTTTTTTAGGAAAACAGTAAGTCATTATAATTTACTGATGCACCCGTGTCTCTTTAACAACCATTGATGCGCATTTAAACAAACAAATTACTAAAACTTGATTCCATTAAATCAAATTTAATGGAAATTATTCAAATTTCAAGTAATAATTACAATACACGCACACATATGTTATAAAGTTCCAATGACTAGATGAGATCTTCAATCAATTTGGGTACATCGTCACCATCAGCTACATCTTCTTCCTCATCTCCACCACTAATCTCCATCTTCTCGTCTCCAGCATCGCCGATCTCCAAACCGCAATCCCACTTCGACGATCCCTCATCTTCTCCCAAAACCACAACCCTGTCACCAGAAACTCGATCCCCAACGCCCACAACAATCACATCATCTTGATTCCCTCGTTCCCCATCATCGACCTTATCATCAACACCTCCACAAACATAATTCTTCCATCACTTTCGCTTCTTTCGGCGCCGATTAAAGCGTCGAGATCTCACCGTTGTTTAGGCCGGGATCTTGGACACAGCTGTTGGTAGATGAGAGGATGCACAAGCAGTGGTCATTTCTATGGAGAGAGGTGGGGAGGAGGAGGAGGAGGAGAGATGGAGGATAAAGATGAAGAGGGGTCAAATAGGTCATTTCCATGACCACTTAACTACACAGTAATGGCTTCAGGATATGATGGGAATTACTTTGAAAAGGAGGGACCTTTGAGGAAATAGCAAACTTCAAGGGACTTTTAAAGAAACTATAAATTATGGAGGGATTTATAGGTACTTCCCCGTTTTAAGTTCATTTTAATTAGTTTACCTATTAATTTTATTATTAAATTAGTTATTAAATTAATTAGTATATTTATTAAATTATTTATTATATTTTATAATTTTTGAATTAAATTGTTAACCCAACAAGAAGAGTATCATTAAACTTTTCATACATTTTTAGCATGTTATTTAATAATTTTAATATTGTATTGATCATTTTAACTATTTAATTTTATTATTAAATTAATTATTATATTTTATAATTTTGCACTAAACAAAAATGTCCATGAATGTTTAACAATACTTGATTTTCTTTAGTTGGTGCATATAGATCAAATGCTAAAAATAAATTAATAATAAAATAATAATAATAATAAAAAAGAGAGAGAAAATGAAGAGAAACAGTGCAAATCTCATGGACACATAAATGAGTGAAGCTGTGTGTAATTGGTTCCATATTTTTTCATTTAAATAAAAATAATATATAATTTTACTCTGCTGAAAATTATTCACTATCTAAATTAGTATTAATCCCATTGTAAATAGTAAATATTTTAAATTTATATCTCATTGTATACAGTAATGATAATAAAATTTTAAATTGTAAATATAGATTTATTATCTAAACTTGTATCATTTGGCTCAAGAGATCAATTTCTGATAGTGTGCATGTCCCTGACATACATATATATATATATATATATATATATATATATAGTGTTTATCATTTTAGGAAAAAAATCTTTATATTTTTAGATTTTTAAAATTTTAAACATAAAACACTAAAACAGTTGTTTATTCTTATTTATTAAGTAAGAAAATCATTTTTAGTAAGGCAGAAAGTTGTGCTATAATTTTGGAGGAGAATTTTCAATATTGTTTAACATTTATCGACATTTATGTTGAGTAAGAATTTAGAGCGATGCTATTTTTATCGAATAGATTTACCGAATAAATTTCCCGAATGATATGGATACCAACTTTACATCAAAATCCTTATACACGTCATTATTTTTTTTTTTATATAAACTTCAAATTTAAACCTTAAAAATTCTTAAATTCTTAAAATTTAGAAAAAAATATATATAAAACTATGTCTAAAATCTTAAACCCAAATACTACAAAATCTATACCCTAAAAATCTAAAAACTTAAACCCTAAATAATAAATACTAAATCCTAAATCTTAAGCACTAAACTCTAAACCCTAAACTCTAAATCCTATGCCCTAATCCCTAAACTGGAAGGGGTTTGTGATTTCCAGTTTAGGGGTTTAGGGAGGAAGTTTCGATTTATCATTTATAGGTTTATCTTTTACTATTAAAAGTTTAAATTTAGGATTTTGATAATAAAGAGATATTTATTTTTTTTAAAAAAAATATAAAGAAATAATGACGTGGATGCTGATATAGATGCCAACTTGCCATCTACGTCATTCGGGAAACCTATTCGAGAAATCTATTCGGTAAAAATATCATTACTCAAGAATTTAATGGATTGATAGGTGTTATGTACATCAAACTTTAGGATAGTCTAACGATTAAAAATGCTCTAATAATGACTTAAAAAGATTAAACTTATAGTTTCTTCATGCAAACACAAGATAAAAAAATAAAAACTGAAAAGAACAAATATTTTATAATTTAATTATGTCCACGAGGAATTTTATAGTTACGTGAATATAACAAAAAAATTTGGGTACGAGATATTATTTAAAAAAAAGAGTATTTTAAAATTTAGTTATACTGGCAAGGAACTTTATAATTATGTGAATATAACATTTTTCTATACAAAGAATTCTTTATGGTTTAATGAATTTATTTATTTATTTATTTAAACTTTTGATGTTGGGTTAGTAGAAATAAGATTGATCGAATTATTGTTACAATCAATACAATTTAAATGAAAAATATTATATATTTCACTTTTCTACTGTGTTATTAGCCTATTATTGACAAACATAGTTGGATTCATCACCAATACTAATACTAATAATTATTATTATCATTATTATTATTATTATTAAAAAAATAATCAAAATTTACGTTACAAACATATATATATATATATATATATATATATATATATATATATAGACAACCTTTAGTATTTTGATAGATCTCGAGTTCGAGTCTCTCAAAATGCACTTTAATATATAATCACATGTGGGAGGTTTCGGAAAATCCAGAAGTGTTTTTTTATAAGTTTACTCTGGGTTCAAAAAAAAGTTGTTTGTATTGGTTTTTCTGCAAAAGCTAAAGTTGTAAAAAAGATTTGAAAAATAGCTTTTTTTTCATAAGCTAGTCATGACCAGTTTCTGAAAAAAAAAGCTACTTTTTAAGTTTCAAATCAAATGATAAAAAGCCAAAACCCGTTTCCGTTAACCAAGATCTGCCTATAATAACAACTTCTCTCTCTCTCTCATTTTAGATCTGGTTTAGTTCTCATTTCACTTCTGAGCTTTCTTCTTCTCTTCGCCCCCGGCTTCAATGGCGGACGAGGGTGACGAGCCCGATGACGCGGAGCTGCAAGAAGAGCAGAAGAAGGAGATAGCCAAATGGTTCCTCGTCCATGCTCCTACTGGAGAGATCCAGTATGTTGCCAAAGGTTCGGTTCTGGCTCCCTTGTTCTCTCGTTCTTGATTTCTAGGGTTTGTCACCAATTTGTAGATTTTTTTTTTCACTTTGATTTTTAGATGTCAAATAGCTTCTTGGGGATGACCGGTTTATGAGATGGCTGCCTCGGAGGCGTTCCCCGTTTACAACAAGGCTCATCTCGCCATCCTTGAGAGTTGAGATGCCTGATCACAGTGGTAACGTGAATCTCTGTTTAGCCAGATCATAATGGATTTGGATGCATGATTGGAAGGAGATATGGATCACTAGTCATGATAGTACTATTGAGCTCTGATCCGATTTCATTAATTAGTAGAGTATTGTGGTGAGAAATGGAAGGAATTCAAAGTAGGATATTTTCCTTAGGCTGTCGAAGATGGGGGGATTAGAAGAAGACATGGTTTGTCTATAAATTAAGAGGGATGGTGTTGGATGGTATTGGATATATATGTTAGAAATTTAATCAGAGTATGGCATACGACATCTAAGCATGTATGTCGTATTATAAAACCAGAGTATGATATCTAATATGTCACATTAATTAAGTAATTAATATGTAGCGGAAGTAGGATCACTTACCTCCAGTCATAGCAAATCAAACAGGACAAACGAAGGGACTAAGATCTACACTTGAAGAAACCAAGGGCTCTTCCAATCTATCCCGTTCTCTCCCATCAATGGGGCTGGGTATTCTCGAGAACGTTAAATTGAGGACCCCTGGTGTTGTACTATATATAATCCTTACCATCAAAGGATTAACTCAACTTAAAATTTAAGTAGATCATTATCGAAAGTGCTAATTAGAGTTAACTTAGAATTCCATTAGATAAAGTCATGGACCACTTTATTCAGTTTGAATCCAGATTGGATTAATATCAACACGAAATTAATTCAGACTAAAATTCAAACTAACATTCTCCCACTTGGTCCAACTTTATCATAGGTAACCTAATATCCATTCACATTAACCCATAAATCCGCATATTTACATCAAAGAAATAAATTAAATGAATCATGGCGGTAAGTCATCATTATAAAATGAGTATTACCTTCCATGCATTACAATGCAATCTCTCTCTCTAATGCAAACATATATATGGCATTTTATCATAATGAATAAGCCAGATGCTTATTCGGGTCCAACGCATAAACAAATATGCATATACTTAACAATTGTCATTTCTCAAACTTAATGTATAGACTTGATGAGAAGACAACCAAACACGAACAAGAGTTTCAATAAAAATTCATGCTATCCAATATAGCTTATTAAATAAAAGTTTACAGAAAAGAACCAAAGTCCTATCTGCTCTACATATGATCCTCAAATAACTTAAGTGCATGCATTTCATATAAGGATCAGTAGACATCAATTCAGTGCTAATGTGTTCCGGAACTAAATTATCAAACTTAATGGACTTGAGATAAAATATTATCTATCTTTGCCTAAACACGATACTCTTCAACTATATACCCAACAACATTACCTCAACATACTCAGCATCAATAGAAGAAATAACAACTAAAGATATGTATTTCTTCAAAAGATAGCTTTGTTGGCAGCTATAAGAGGTAACTGAATGTTGATTTGAGAAGATCAACAAGGCCAACAAAATCTTAATCCGAGTAATCAGCAATATCAAGTTGATAAGCATAAGCATGTAGTCATAATTCCTTACAAGTACCTCATCACTTTCTTTATGGTTTTCTCAAAATCTAAAGATAATAATGATATATTCATAACATTCCAGTATCAGGTGCAATACCAGATTTTCAACAAATTTGAATACATAGGGTTTCTCAAACTTAAGCATACGGAATGTTTTCTAATTGTTCTTTTTCCAATACAACACTATTAATAATAAACTATGAATTAGGTAAATAAATTTTCATCCGATATCTCTCACAAACTTTATAGATATAGATATCTTGAGACCAAACTATAATGCCTCAAAATAACACTCTATGATCTCAATGTCAATGACATAAGACACCTTAATTATATCATCCAAACCAAAAAATTTTAGAGAGTAATTAATTCACCTAATACACCCACAATATATCTACATAATCTTAAATATAACTTAAATATATATGTGTTCCCGCACTCAATATGGTATATACATGATTCATGATTATTCTTTGCAAAACTAAATGAATAGATAAATCATGAAATTTCAAAACATCAACGAAGACTTATTGTAGTATTATGCGGATTTCTCAAATTGCACGTCGAAAACCTTATCTTTAATAAAGAAGAATCCTAGAGGTCAAATACCTCTTTTACAAATTCTTCATTAATAGGTCAATTTTCACATCTAAGTTAAAATGAGTAACAAATGTCATAATAACACGAAAAGCCAACAGAAACATGAGAAAATCTCTTGTAATCTATTCCGTTTATATTAGTAAATCCCTTAGCAAAATAGCATTATCTTGTATCACTTAATGTTGCCTAATGAGTCTGTTTATTTTTCAAAACTAAATAGTCTCTGTCCTATATGGTAACTCAACAAGATCTCAAATACCATAACATGCTATAGAATCAGTATCATACTTTATGGCTTTATACAACATTTTAGTTTTACTACAATTGATGCTTGTGAAAATTTTTAAGGTTACAATTGACTCACAACATAATCACCAGATAACACTTATTCTAGTTGATCTATTTAAAGTTGCATTACCATACCCTTAAAGAGGTTGTCTCCTAACAATAAGTCAACAACTTCTAATAGATGTAACCTAACCCGATCTACTAGATCATGACTTAGATCCTTAATAGAAGTAATTCAATATTCATCTCAACTCAATAGATGTTATTTATAACAACCACATGATCTTCCTGAAAACTTGATAGGTTAATCACTCCCACTGATCAAGTCATTCATAACAATTTACATTTGTCGACTCTGTAATTCTAGTGATATAAATTAAACATCAAACTTTATAATCCATAGACTTTTAGGTAATCTTCAAAAGAATACAAGTAATAGTCATTGGGTCTAAATTTTCTTTCATATGGATTAGAAACCTTATCAGATATAAGAAATCCAAATGCACATATGTTACAAACCAAGTTTGCTAACTAAATTCTTCTTAGCATTTTTTACTTCACTTTATTAGTTTACCTTCCATTTATGTAATCTATTCAAGAATTCAAAGTTTATAAAACAAGAGTATCCATTACTCCATAAACTTTGATTTTCTTTATAGAGATTATCCTAATCTCCAATACCACAATATAGAAGAATTTCATATATGTGAGATTAAGTATAAACACCCTATATTTAGAATAATTCTTCTTTATATGTCTCAATACCGCAAGAAACATTCAGGATTCCTTATTATTCTTAACCTTAATAGGTATTGTCCTTTATGCTTTGCTTATGCACTTTCATAATTCTCTATTATCAAACTCCTTTCCTTATAAACACACATGGTCAAAAACAATTATTAACCATTTACTTTATATGTGTTATAGAAGATTTTAAAATAATAATAAGAGAGATATTGATGGAAAGATACATAAGAATGTTAGATTAACTCAACCTCAAGAGATTTAAATGAGCCATTATCCTTCTTAATGATATGCTATTTTACACATTTATTAATAGTGAACTTTATTGATGATAACTCTAATATTAGTATACTAGAGACGGCTTATCCAAAGTTCTAAATTATAAATCAATAGTCTTTAGCAAATCCTTAATATATTTACACTTAAGAACGAACTACGTATACTGGTAGTTATGTGATTTTATTAAATATTATTCCCAAGTAATCACATCACTCATAATAATTATACAAGACAATCACCCTATAAATACTAGTGTCCAAACCAATATGTAGTTCAAAGTTCATAATAGTGTAAACATTGCCCATATACTTAAAAAGAGAAGAAATGATCTTTTCACACTATATAGTTATCATCACTTAAATAGAGAACATTCAATTATCATATGAAAACCTTGGAACTAAAACTATTACAAATAAAATAATCATGCTTATGAAACAAAATGGAGGTAAGAAAACAAATCGGTATGCTTACTAATGCAAGTCATACCTAAAATATGAATCAAGTGTCGTTTATAATCTGGCTGTGGGCGAAGACATAAACACACAATAGATTCATCTTTATTGATAAACCTAATAAATAATCAAATTTCTTAATACATGTGGACGACTTAAGAAATAAGAATTCTTCATTATTTTATCCTAATTATTCATGAAAAATACAATAAAATCCCTGTGGGGCAAAATTATCATATTAATCATGGCTAATCACAACTTATGTCATTTAATCTTAATGTGATCATATATGCACTTTTAATGTGTGATTTTACATAATCATGACAACTCCATAATTAGTCTAATACACATGATCACATGACATCCAACTTTATGCATAAACAAAGTTCAATAATGTGTATAAAATATAAATGAATTTAACACAGAAAGAAAGCATCTCCAAATGTCATTAATCTAAATGTGATCATGTAAAAACTCTTAATGTATAGTTTTTCATAATCATAGTTATTGTGACTAGTCCATAATCAATTAAAACTATACGATCACATGACATAAAAACATATGGGTAAATAAAGATTTATCAATACAATATATAAACTATGTTTGATACAAACAAAAATACTAAATATTAATTATAATTAATATGAATTTATGTCATTCAATCTAGATGTGATCATGCAAGATCGCTAATGTACAATTATTCATAATCATAGGTGTTGAGGCAACTCTATAATAAATGAAAATTGTACGATCACATGACAGATAACCTTATGCACAAGTGAAATTTAACAACATAAACAAAACTTAATCCAAACAAGGTATCTTTATTAATTATAATTAATCATAATATATGTCAATAATCCTAAATGTGATATTGCAAAGTCTAAATGTATAATTTACATGATCATGGATGCTATGACACTTCCAAATCATCAAGTTTATACAATCACGTGACATATGCCAATATGCATAAACAAATTCAATGCAAATAAAACAAGTTGGTATGCTTACTAATGCAAGCCATACCGAAAGAGAACATGAATCAATTTGTTATCACAATCTTCTTGTGGGCAAAGATATAGATACAAAAACAGATTCACAAACACCAATAAAACTAATGGATAATTAAAATTTCTCAATACATGTGGGCGACTTAAGAAATAAAAATTAACCATTATTTTATCCTGATTAATTATGTAAATATAACAAAATCCATGTGGGCAAAATCATTATATCAAACATAATTAATCACAACTTGCCACCTGATAAAACTAATAAATAATTAAAACTACTTAATACCTGTGGGCGACTTAAGTAATAAAAATTATTTATTATTTCATCCTAATTAATTATGAGAAATATAACAAAATCCCTGTGGGGCAAAATCATTATAGTAATCATAATTAATTACAATTCTTGTCATTTAAACTAAATGTGAACAATCACACTCTTAACGTGTAATTAATAAAATAAAATCATGGATGTTGTGGCCTCCATAATTAACAATAATTCATTCAATCACATGACATACCAACCATATACATGAACAAATTCAATGTAAATAATTAATTATACAAATTATAATTAATCTACTTAATGTATGAATAATTCATACAGACAAACCCATTGAAAATAAATAAATAAATAAATATTAAGGGTTCAACATGCAAAAGCACACTTAATTTGTTTAAAGCAAAATAATTTTGCAAAAACATCCATTAATTTATTTTATTCAAACATCATTCAAAATAATGATTAATGTAGGACATAATAAAATAGAATAAATTATAAATAAAATAAAATAATAAACTTAATATTAGGGTTTTACCCTAACTTCTTATATGATCAATCATGGTAGTGTCACATCGGACACTATCTTCGCACGGCCTAGAGTTTGGAGCCTACACTCTATGTAACTCCATTATGCAAATTTATTTGCAAAATTAAAATAATCGTATGTTTATATCCAATATATAAACTAAAATAAATAACATCATAAAGAAGAAAAACATCATGCATCTATTAAACAAAGATATAGATGCTCAAATATGATTATTAAAAAAATAAATAAATAAATAAATAATAATAATAATAATAATAATAATAATAATAATAATAATAATAATAATAATAATCCATGATAGGCAGAGGTTAAATAGTGCTCTGATACCAACTGTTAGAAATTTAATCAGAGTACGGCACACGACATCTAAGCACGTATGTCGTATTATAAAACCAGAGTATGACATCTAATATGTCACATTAATTAAGTAATTAAATCATTATTCAAAGTGCCAATTAGAGTTAACTTAGAATTCCATTAGATAAAGTCATGGACCACTTTATTCAGTTTGAATCCAGATTGGATTAATATCAACACGAAATTAATTCAGACTAAAATTCAAACTAACAATATATGGATAATAATTATAATTAATAATAATTAAAGTGGATAATAATATTTAAATCATTCTAGAAATGAAAACATTTTGATTAGTTTTTGTTAGTTATTTATTTATTTTAAAAAGTCATTAACTCAAATGTTTAATTATAATAATTGAAACTGTAAATTATCTAAATAATCACTCAATTATTCATGTACTCTTGTTTAATTCAGACAATTATAAAAAATTGCAATTTAATATCTCAATTTTATATTCAGACTTAATCAAGTCACCCACCCATGCTCACATTGTTAACGGAGAACTTATATGACATGACACGTGGCTCAAATTATGCCATGTCAGTCATGCCACATGGCCAAATAACGTCACATCACCACTCCATGTGTTGAACCCTAGTTTTCTTTCATGCCATAACCCTTCTTTCCTCTCGTGAACCCTAAACAATTGGAGCCTTCTTCCCTCTTCCTAAATTTTAATAAATCCTAGAGCCCTCCTACTTCTCAAGAACCATTCTTTTCCTGACAAGAACCCTAATTACTCAGAGAACCTCTCTTCATCCTTGAGAACCCTAATCACCTCTCTTGGACAACTTGTCTTGTGCTTTTATTGACTTAAATGCTAAAATATAGTTGTTTTCTATTCTTGGAACAAAATCCTCTCTTCTCGGAAAATATGGTCATCGTCTTTTCAACCGCTGGGGTTGGAGTCCTTGCTGCTCGGAGGCCTGGCGATGGCGGCGAAGGGATCACACAAGCTCTCTTGTCAGATAGTTTTATAATAGCCCTTCTTTTTTTTTTCTTTTTTAAAAAATTGACTAAAACAAGCCCTTTAACAAAAATAATAAAAATAAAATGTTTCTATATATTTTTATTTAATTTTGAACATCTTAAGAATGAACCAAAAAAAAAATTCTGTTTAAACAATAAAATTAAAAGAAAAAAAAAAGATAGTCAAACCATACATATATACTTAACCTTAATTCTATCCCCCAAAAAAACTATTCCTCAATGCTTGCCTTTGATAGACATTTGGCCAAGTTTAATTAGTGCAATATTTTTACAATGAACGGTCTGATTATTATCTCCCTTTGTAATTAACGGCTGATCTCTCATTCCCTGTTTTTTCAAACCCTAGCCACTAACACTAATAATTGATCTCTCACGATGAGTGGAGCCGCCGTCCGATGAGGATGGAGAGAAGCGCTCTCTTTCCGCGTCGGCTCGGCCTTGCACGGACTCAACCTACTTTTGATAAATGGGAGGAGCGGTGTTGACGATGGACACGGAATTGCTTGAACCACTCCTCGAGCACGCCGCCTTAGCCCCAGGTGAGAAGGTTCCACCCCGGGTTCTTGCGATATCCCTCTTGGAGAGCTTCAGAAGGTGCGGGCTGATGGATCCCATGCTCCTCGATCGAAGCCTCACATCAAAAGGCAGCAGAAGCCTGGCTGTGCTCATAAGAACATGTTTGGCCAATGGAGATGAGCAGCAAAGTGCCTGTTGGAAAGTTTAGGTAGGTCATCCAAACGCCCAAAAAAGTGGGTTCTTTTTTTCCTGATTTGTGTGTGTGTGTTTGTGTATTTTTTTTTTAATTTCTTGGTAATTGTTTCCATTTTTATTACAAAACAATGAAGAAAAACGCCCAAAATCTGATTTGTGTGTGTGTGTGTGTTTTTAATTTCTTGGTAATTGTTTCCATTTTTATTACAAAGAAATGAAGAAAAAGGGTTACTAGGACGAATTGCAATAGAAATTTTATTTTTCATTTTGGTTAGTGTTTTATATTTCTTTTGTGAAACGTTGTCACCTATCAAGTGTTTGGTTTGATTTTCATAGCAGGTTTCACGAGATCCTCGGTTTGAATCTTTATGTGGAACTCTTGACACAAATGGGTATGCACTAGCTTTTCGTGATCATTGTGTTTGATATCCCTGTTTTATGTTCTTTCCCTTTTTGTATATATAAAGATGAGATTTTGAGTAAACATAACAGTTTTTGATCTTGCAAGGTTTTTTTCTATTTTTAATCGATGCATTGTTTTCTTTGTTATTTTTTATTCATATGTATTGTTATATATTGTTTTTCATGTTTGTTTGGTTTCTTATTGACTTTTGATTGTACAAAAAGCAGTTATTTGAATCTGATAACATGATGAAAGACCAAAATGAAAAGCCTGTGACTTTAGTTCTGTTTGTTGTTTTGATATAATTATACAGCCGATTAATGAGCTTAGAGAAGGGTTGGGAGACATGTTCAAGTGTTTCTCATTAGGTGAGAGTTATGTCTAATAAGATATAAGTATATTGTCACATGAAATATTGTTGTGTTTTTTGGTGTTGATTAATTTTAGGTGATTTTTCAGGGATGGAAGGACAAAATGGATCTGAGTATGCAGTCACTTATGAAGATAAATATGGAGATTGGATGTTGGTTGGAGATGTTCCATGGGGGTGAGTTTTATTTATCTCTGATATAAGACTATTAACATTATTGTTATTATATCTCTAATGATGAATGCTAATTAACTAATTATGTATGGTTTATGTAGGATGTTCCTCTCCTCCTGCAAGGTATTTCAATGAGAATTGATTACAGAAAGCACTCTTTGATTTTGAGTTTTTTTTGCCTTATATTAATTCTGGCCCCAGCATAACAAATACTTCCTTTTTTGCATCAATCTGATAGATTTTTTCTGTTTTTAAACTTCATATGCGCTATGATTAGCAATCTCTAATAAATTACACTGATTTTTGTTGTACTTTTCTTGGTATTCAATACCAATTTTTGTACTCTCAATTACCAAATGATTTGTTATGTCTTTCGTTTATATGGATTAATTATATCTACGAGGAATCGAGGAAAAAAATTTTGAGCTTTCATCATACAATATCTAAATTTGGTGGCCATAATATCACCGTTGCAGACAATTGTGTACATTATTGATCATATTTTTTTATTAACATGATGGTTGTTTGATATTTGACTGAAAAATAACATGTGACTTTCTTATCCCCTGTAATGTACTGAAGCAAGAAATATCTAAACATTTATTGAGTCTGAGGAAATCTGCAGTACAAATTGTACTTTGGTGTTTTAAATTGGATTCATGTTGGTTTACTGACACACATATATACTAATTTGTGATTTTTATTATTTACAAATTTCTTGCTCTGAATATGTATTATATACTGTTTTTCTTTGCATTCTTGATGTTTTGATTATTGATGGGCATTGTTTTGCAGCCAAAGCATTGGAGTTATTTCTGCAAGACCTCTGTGACAAGACATATGATATAACTCTTCAGAGGGGAATGAAAACAATGAGGTAGCGTTCGGATTGGGGAATGAGAATGAGAATGTGAATGAAAACTTTGGGTAGGGGATGGGAATGAAAACTTTAGGTAGGAGGATGGGAATGAAAACTTTGTTTGGTTGGGGGAGAAATTTATTGGGAATGTAAAAAGTTAGATGAGAATGAATGAGAATATTACTATTATACCCTTGGTATAAAAATAATGTTTATAATTCACAAATGGGTTTATTTTTAATATTTAAATTAACTATAATCATTATAATTAATTATTAAATTATGTAATTAACTATAGCCGTTATAATTATATATTATAATTATGTATTAAATTATGTAATTAACTATAGTCATTATAATTAAATTTTAAAATATGTATTTATCATTCAATTAATACAACCATATGAACACAAAATACAATCAAACAAACCACAAAATTCATAATTCATAATTCATAAGTCATTATAATTATATATTAAAATATATAATTCATTTTATAATTATCTATTAAATTATATATTATAATTACATATTATCATAATTCATTTAATTAAAAAAAATTCATATGAAATATTATCAATCTCATTTTGTTCAAATTTGTTTCACACACTCATTAAAAAAACACAAAATACAATCAAACAAAACAAAATTCCATCCAAGTAAAATTCTAATATTAAATTTGGTCCCTGTACACTATTCCAGTTAAACCTTAATCTAACAAACCATCATAGAAACAGACCAAACATTCATTCATAACATCATCCAAAGTATTAAGGTAAAATATATAATTCATCTTGTTCCTTGACAATTATCAACCAAACACAAGTATTAAGATAAACAAACCATCATCTTGTTCCACCTACAGGTGCCACATAGAAACACAAAAAAAAAAAAAAAACAAAACATTCATTCATAACATCATCCAAAGTATTTTTATGTAAATACCAAAATATGAAGAGAAGTTCCCTTCAAACACTACTACATCATTGACTTGTTATCAACTGCCAGTTCCTTGCTTCCATTTCTACGTCGAGAGGTGATATTCGCTTTTTGTTCCTCCTTACTGTATAAAAAATCAAATTAAAATAAAAAATAATAAAAAAAGTTAGTTAGGAAACATAAAAACAAGCATAAAAAATGTGATTAACTATAGCTATTATAGCTTTGATGATACAAAATTCACGTGACAATCATCAGTTTGTGCATGAACACTTCATCATTAGAACCCACTATTATAGCTTTGATGAAATAACAAGGTGCTAAGAGCTTTAAAAAAATGAATTGCATAATATATAAGAAAAACTATGTGAATGAAATATCAATTGAAAGGCAAGTTGCATGGAAATTTTAATTCATGGAATTGCTTCTAGTCATATACAAGAGATATGAAATTAATGATAAGAAACTTATGAAAGGCAATAGGACATGCTTACCAGGTTGATTTACACCACGGGAGGAATATACGGCATTTTGGCTAAATATATGCGACAAAACCGTAATTTCTTGTCATTTGGAAGGTCCCAGAACACCTTAAGTTGATCCTCATCTTTTGCCAACGCTTGCAACATGATTAGTGCCTCATCGTCATTAAGTCCTTCAATATTAAAAAGTACTTGACTTAGTAATTTTTTCTTTCCTTCAATTTCTAGCCTAGCTTCTTCTCTAATAGTTGCAATTTCAGTATTGCGAACAGCTGCATCAGCATGTCGAGATGCGGATTCTGCATTTCTTGTTGCCGCATCAGCCAAGATTTTAAATTCTGGACCAACCATTTCTACAAAACTGCGAAAATTTACTGAAATTTGGTCCATAGTTGATTCTGTTGGAATTCCTTTTCTTTTTCTTTGTGTAGATGTCTTTGAGCTGCTACTGTTCGATTCCATAGGTGTTGGCAATGGAGTTTCATCATTTTCTTGAGAAGGCATAGAAAATTCCTCAATAGGCACTTGAGAAAAACCCACATCCTCCTCGAAAATATTATCGTCCTCATTTTCCACCTGTCTTGCCTCATCTCCGATATCAGCCCTTGCATTGCCATAAGCCCTATCTTTTGTAAAAACTGCAACAAGATAATTGAAAAATGGAAAAGACTTCCCATACAAACCAGCAGCTTCCTTATGTGCATGTGTTACATGAATACCATACAAACCATGAATATCAATTATAAGAACGAAAAATTAATACTATGAATAACATGTATAGTTCATAAGAAAAAATACTCAAAATAATTATTTATACCTTGACATATTCATCATATGCACTTTTCTCACACATGATGGTACTACGTTCATAGTTCCAATCAAACCCACTAACACGTAAGATATCAGCAATTGCAGTAGTTTTAGTTCTCAATAATTTTACCCGGGATTCAATATTCGGCACAGCTTTCAACATGGTCTGCGGAATTTTGTCTTTTATCATTTTTTCCAATTGAAGGAGATATCCACCTCGAAACCCATTTTCAACCCTCCAAATGGGATTGACAGAAAGGTCAACCAAGGCATCAATTAGAGCCTTGTCTTCTTTTGCCGTCCAGTATCGTTTATTTTGTCCATGACCCCTTTGTTGAGATTCTGAGTCCATACTATACAAAAACATAAAATAAATAAAGTAATAAGGTAGATGATATCATTTGGGAAATTAAGAACCAATATAAAATATATGGCACACAAATACAAAATATCTCAAACATGTTTGGCATATATAATATTAAAATGTACGAATACAATACCAAAGGAAATAGTTTTGCATTAAAGCATTCAAAGTACATAAATAGCTAATGAATCACTTGGCTTGATCGCCAAGTGTTGAACATGTCCACAGCCATTTGATTCCTTAATTCAGTCCACCCATTTGTTGGTTCAACGGCTGTGATATTACCAATTTCATCTTCTATATTTTCTTCCAAAGATAGAGTGACCACTTCATCTTCTGCAGGGTCTTCAATCATCTCCTTTCTAATGAAATTATGTACCAAGCAACACACATTGATAATACGCCGTTGGGTGGCTATGCTATAAAAGCTTGGACTAGCTAGAATTTTCCACCTAATTTTTAAGAGGGCAAAAGTCCTCTCGGTTACATTTCTAGCACTGGCATGTTTCATATTAAAAAATTCTTCTGGCGTTACTGGTTGATGGCCATAACTCCAAGAACTCAAATGATATCGTTGACCTCGAAAAGGTGCAAGAAATCCTGGGCAATTTGCATATCCCGAATCGACCAAATAATAGAAACCTAATAAGAAAATATATTTGTATTACATAATATTTTTTTGTGAGATTAATTTAATAAACTTATAGAAATTTTGTATACCATTTGGGACCTTTAGTCCATTAGGTTTCGTAATAGCGTCCCTAAGAACTCGGCCATCATGTGCAAAACCCTCCCATCCAGACAAGACATATATAAATTGCATGTCGTGACTGCAAACACCGAGTACATTAGTGGTTATTTCAGATTTCCTTGTTCTATATCGTGGTCGATCAACTCTAGGCACATTCACTCGGATATATGTACCATCCAATGCTCCAAGGCAATTCTAGATTAAAAAAAAAAAGTTATCACTTACACTATGTCCACTAATAATAAAATGAAATAACAACATTAGACGAATGTTGTTACCTTGAACCACTTCCACCTATGATCATTTGAATTTTCATTGAGAGGTTCAGGCTTCTTAAGTAGAACACCATGGCATAGAATAATTAATTTTAAAACAGCATGGAAATGTCGACTAACTGTTTCAGCAGATCGCAAGAAGTCAAATTTAATTATTCTATTTTTTACATGATGTGCTATAATGTTTAGAAACATTGCAACCATCTCCTCAACTAATACATTTTTCGTGCCCCGTAACCCACCGTTGGTGGTTAGCAATCGACGTAATTTATGAAAACATTGACGATCCATGCGCAGTTTGTCAATGCACTTAATGTCGCTTTCGTAAACCACCCTGTTCAAGTAATCATACTGTTTACGGCGTCTACTTGATGATGACTCAATCTCGCATTGAATCATTCTACCTCTATTGTTGCTTTCCACGTTTGCACAAGTAGCAATCATGATGTTCAAAACATAAAAGTAGCACATATAGATAGCAAAAATATAGCCGGAGCTCCTCAATCTCATCCATTTCTGGAAAATGAATTACACATGGATTGTATAAGCATCTCATACAATAATGTCTACAAATTATGATGCATATGTTGTTATTTTTCTCGCTTTATTAATTAATATATGAACAAACAATAAATGTCGACAAGTTTTATGCCTATGTTGTTATGTTACATTGTTTTATTGAATACATCATGGACATGTTCTCCAAAAAAAGTCGAATCATCTGTAAAAACATTAATTTAATAAAAAAACATTGCTTTTGTTGTTGGCAAAACATTGTTTGCAATCCAAAAAGAACTAGAGTACTTCGAAACAATAAATTATGTAGAAAGATTTTTTTGTAAAAGGTAACAATTAATCATGAAAATCATTCACCGCAAGCATTCTTCAACTTGAAAATTTGGCTTGAAGTAATATAAATATTAATACAATGCCACCAAAGTGACAGAGACATGCATTTTCAATGAATTTCATAAATATAGTATTAATATTATTTAAATATTGAGTTCAGTGGAGCAAATAAAAAAATATATAGACCAAAAATAAATCTTCCCACTTCAAATTTGGTCCATAATTGCTTTAAAGTTGATAAAAAAAAGCAATGTGACATTTAAAAAAAAAAATTTTTGCTTTGCTAATCTTGACTTTTGTTGGAGTTCAAAAAGAAAAATGAAAGTTCCTGGTCATTTATATGGATGGGCATTTACTAGCTCAAGTCTTCCATTATGCAAACAAAGCATCAAAATGCAGTAAAACAATTCCTACCATCAGTCAAATGTAGGAATTGTTGAAGGTTCGAACGTCACACACACGCCATCGATGAGAACATCGGTCAAATGTTTGGTGCCATGCTCGGTAGATATGCGAGGAAGATACACAAGGATCATGATGCAAGTATTACCTTGATGTTTGCGACCGCAAAGAAAAAGCGATTGAAGTTCTTTGAAGGTTCAGACCTCACAATTCCACGCGCTCCTTTGTTGATGATGATCAATAATGGTCGATCTGCAGCACCTCCAAGATTAACGCATTCCTTTGTCAATCACTGATTCTCGGTCGGTGAAATTCTTGGGATGGGAGGAGGAGAAAGGGTTTGTTGGATGGAGAGGAAAGGAGAAAGAAAAGATCTGAAAAATATTAATAAGGGGCAATATGGACTTTTCAGGCGCTAGGAATGGCCATTACCCCCAATATTGGGGGTAATGAGTATTACCTTCCTCAAGTGATTTCTTAGCCCCTCTCAAAGGTAATCAAGCCAGCCCAATGGATACCCAAACATGGGTATCCATTGGGATTAGTAAACATCCCCCTCTAGAGGGGGATGATTACTTGCATCCAAACGGGCTGTGAGTTCTTTACATCTGTAAGGAGTCTTATCTTATGTTTCAAAGGCTTTTCTTTTTTAAGGGGTTGATCTTTTGCAGATGATCAAGTTGCTTAGAAGATTTGGCTTTTGTTTTCATTTGCATCATTTGATTATTTATCTTATCATGACACCGTTTCACATTTGAAACACTGAATTTGCTCACAAAGTTCATTGAACCTGAAGAGTACTTAGTCATGAATATCATCTTAGATGATACTGACATTTTTACTAGGAGGATAATGTTCTGTATCACTGTATCACATTAAGTGACTGGATTATAGTACAATGATTGCATGGCATGCTGGAAGGTTTTATTTTTATGTCCACTTCTTTTTGCTTATATTGATGTAATAATTTCTTTTTGTTTCTCAGAAAGCAGTGTGTCCATAGTTCCTGTGTTTTGATCAATTATGTGACCAAATATCTCAAAGTCACTGCCAATCAATATTACAAGATAAGCATAGGCATAATCATAGATATAGGTGTGGCAGATTTACTAGCATTATTATTGAGCCATTGTTATTGACATTTGAAAATGAGGTACATGGTTGGTTTCAAATTAGGTTTTGGTGTCGATTGATTTTTGTCTGGTGGAGTGCAGTGAAAAGCACGAAATAATCATATCATTCCTTATATAAAGCTACCATTGCATTATAACATATATACATCTACACATATATATACTTAACCTTAAGCTTAGGCTCTCTTTCATTCAAAAAATAAGGTAAATTTTATATTTATAATTTGTTTTTGATGTCCATTTTATTAATATTTATTTGTCCATTTCATTAGCAACTTCAATATGGGTAGATGCAAAGATTTTCATTGTTCTGAGCTTCTTTGAAGTTTCTTCTCTTTTATAGATAATTTGGTTTTTTTTCTTAATTTTTTGTGAAAAGTGGTAGTTTTGATGAAGTTGTCTTATCACAAACTAATTTCAATCTGTGTTTTAATATAAATTATTTTTAAAACTAGAAGCACTTTTCCTTGGAGCTTAGCATACTATTATTATATATTCAACAAATACAATATTATAAACATTTAAATTATTTTGGGCTTCATATTTTAATCATTTTCAACTATAAAATCAAATATAAATATATAAATATATATGCACTTTTTAGAAAATCAATTAAAAAGACATGAAGACATGAATGGTTGAGAAATCCAAGAGCATAAAATTTATTTCTATATCATGTTTCAAAATACACATTTAAGGAGGTTTATCCTCTTTTGTAATAAATTTTAATTTTGTTTTCATTTTTTCCTATATATATAAATACATTATTTTTTCGTATTGAATTATAAAATTATAAAATAAATAAATAGATATATTGTGTTTTTATTTTTATTTTGTATTTTTTTCATATATCTATATATGATTTTTTTTGTTTTTATATTTTTAAGTTTAAATGAGGAGATAAAACGGTATTGTTGTTGGTGTGGAGATAAGGTAGTGATGAGGTTGGTGTATGATTGAGTAGATTTTGGATGCATATAAAAATTTATTTAATTTAAACGAGAAGAGAAAGATGGATTTACTCATCTGGTAGGAAGTTTTTAATAGTTTTTTGTTTTTAATAATTATGTTTTGACCTCTAATAAATAATATTAGGGAATATCTTTCAAAGAATATTTTGCAATATATTTGTAATTATTGGTAAAAGGGAGGGTTATATGCAAATAAGGATTGAAATTTTCAAAACGGCACCTCATTGAAGTCATGACTTCACATGGAACTCTTTGTTTCAATTCTAAACTTTTGTTTTTATTTAGAAATTTATAAATTTGTTGAATGACTATAAATATTTCAGAAAATCAATTTAATCACTTTATTTGGCATAATTAACGTTATTTAAAAATAAAAAAAGGAACATTATATTAGCATCATTTTTACTAAATTATAAATTTCTCAACAAATACTATTAATAATTTAGTTTTAATTTTTAATTTTTTTTTCAAAATTTATATTATCTTTATAATCTTTCTTTTAGATATAGTTAACCCACATCGTTAGCGCGGGTACATAAATCTAGTATATCTTTATTTATATATCCAATAGCTAGCTTAGAAGATTCAACAACAAGTCAACGACAACACTGTTGAAACACAAGACATATATATATTGAAATTTATTCTAATAACTAATCCGTACTAACTACCAACTAAAGCACATCTGGATCATCTCCAATTGAGCGAGTGCCTCAACCACCGCTTCCCCCACTTCCTTCAAGCGCTTCATGACATCTCCGACGTGCTCCGGCGCCGCCACCAAGTTGACAAGACGTTGAACGCTGTCCTTGATTGCTCCAACCTTAACGATGGCAAAATAAATCATGATACTAATATTTTCAATTACTTTTTGCTTTTCATTAATTGGTTTCTCCATTATATAGCTAAAGAGCGGGTCAATGCTCTGAAGCAATGGTGCCACACCAACGGTGACAACCGGAGAAACAGCAGCAGCACAGCCAATGATTAACGCCGAGAACAAGACGTTGATGACACGCGCCCAGAGTTTGGCTTTGTCAAGTTGTCTGTCTAGGTCTTTAGCTCTTAAACTGAGCTCGTGGAGAGTTGCAATAGCGTTCAGAGCAATAGAGTTGAGGGTCTCATCAGTGAAGCGGGAAACAGCCGCCATGATACTGTTGAGTGTCTCGAGTAGTATAGTGGCTGCATCTTCATGTTCTTGTTTTGTGGTGTTGAGAGCTTTGAGAAGGAGGTCTTTGAGGATGATAAGGAAATCATATTGGATTTTGGAGTTGATGTTGTGGAACTGATGTATGATTGCAAGGAGATATGCAGGATGACTAGTCATGATAGTACTGTCCAGCTCTGCTCGGATTTCGTTAATTATTAGAGTAGTACTGTGAGGGATGGGGAAGGTGAAATTTGGAGGGAATTCATGGTAGGATTCCCTCAGGTGGTTGAAGATGAGGGGATTATGATTGATAGATTCCCTCAGAGGTTGAGCAGGAGACATGGTTGTTGAGAGAGAGAGAAAGATGGTAGAACTTTAGTAAGAGAGCTGGGGGGAGAAGGATCTTGTATTGACTACTGACATTCAACGAGGAATGCATATATATATACAAATTCATAAGAAGTGAAAGCGCGGGTGAAGTGTAAGAACGGGCGAAGTGTTAGCGCGGGCGCGCAGTTTCCTAGCTCCTTCCTTCGTTTTAAAAAATTCCCAAACTAGAAAGCTACAAAAGACTTTCAATTCAAGTACTAATAGTTTTATTTATTTTTAAAAAATATATTATCATATTAGTTTATTAAACTCATGTGGTTATTTAGTTTTTATAAAAATATTTAACAATATCAATTATATAAAATAATTAAATTTATTTTTTTATATATATATGCTTTTAAAAACATAAATAACTCTGCTAAAAAGCGACAATGCCTGTCAGAAACTCAGGTGAATTAATTTATTCGAAAGAGATTTGAGCTTTTATCGTTCTGAATAACTAACGTTTGAACCAATGCTCTCGGTAAAAACTCTTTTTTCAATTGAGTTTTTTTTTTATGATTTATTTTTAAAATACTTTTACGAAAGTATAATTTTTTTTTTAATTTCAAATTTATTATAAAAGTCAGTTTTATAAAATTATTCTTAAAACATTAAAAAAATCAAATAGGCCATACTTTCCATGAGAATACATGTAATTTTGATTTTTTTTTTTTAAATCTTATTTTGAATTTTAATAAATTTACCTAAACACCCTTGTTTTTCCAAATATATGTTGCAATCCAATTTTTGCATACAAGCTCTTTGGTTTACTGGAATCGCACAATAACATTTTTTTATGAGGATACTGGATACATATAATTTGATTTTTTTTTTCCATTCAAATATATATATATATATGGTCTCAGACTCTCAATCTTTAGGGTTCACGAAGTTTCCTCCTTCCTTCGTTTTAAAAAGTTTCATAAAAAGTTAGGTGCAAAAGACTTCCGAATCTCGGATTCACATTAAGTAATTAATAATAGTTATATTTATGTTTTAAAAATTTATTATCATATTAGGTTATTACACTAATGTAGTTTATTTAGTTATTATAAAAATATTTAACAATATCAATTATATAAAATAATTAAACTAAAAAAATATATTTTCTTACTTTTATAACTTATTATTTTTTTTAAACTCTATTTTCAAAGTTTTTTTTTCCTGATTTGTTTTAAAAATACTTTTACTAAAGTCTCAAATTGATTTTTTTTAAATTTCAAAATTTGTTATAAAAATCAGTTTTATAAATTGTTCTAAAAATATATACATATAAAAATAGAATCGAATAAGTCATACTTTTCCATGAGAATACATGTAATTTTGATTTTTTTTTTATCTTATTTTGAATTTAATTTAATAAATTTTCCTAAACACCCTTGTTTTTCCAAGTATATCTTGCAATCCAATTTATCATACTAGCCCTTTGATTTGGTCGAATCACACAATAATATTTTTATGCATATACATATAATTTGATTTTTTTTTTTCTCTTCAAATATTATAACTTGAGTGGTCCAAACACACAAAAATACTACATTTGCAAGACGATCATCTCCGTGAACCTTTGCTCAATCACGGTGAGAATTAGATTGTAAATTCACTCTCATTAATTTTCCTGCAACAACTATATATAATTTAATTTTTTTTTCAAATATTATAAGTTGAGTCGTCGAAACACACACAAAAATACTACATTTGCAAGACGATCATCTCCATGAACCTTTGCTCAACCACTGTAAGAATTAGATTGTAAATCCACTCCCATTAATTTTTCTGTAACAACACCTTTTTGTAATGAAACTAATATTGCTAAACCAAAAATTTTTTTAGCAAAATAATACACCCAATTTTTTTCTTTTTTTCCAACTATCGTAAGTTAAAAACTACGAGCTTGTTATTTTTATCCCTTAACATTGCTTTTAACTATTGATATCTAAACAATAAAAAATATAATATAATATAATATAATATAATAATATTATTATTACTATCATTATTATTATCATTATAATAATAAATAATAATAAATTGAAGTGGTCCTATGTGATCATCCAAAAATTAACCTATTTTGGAAGCACTTCTATTTCTCCAAGAACTTATCTAAACAGGCCCAAATCGATTTAATGTTTTCTTCTCTCAAAATTTTGAAAATTTGTTGTTTTAAAAATAATTTTTTGTTCTTGAAAACAATAAAATAAAAAAACTTGTTTCATGATTTTTTGAACAGGCCCAAATCGATTTAATGTTTTCTTCTCTCAAAATTTTGAAAATTTGTTGTTTTAAAAATAATTTTTTGTTCTTGAAAACAATAAAATAAAAAAAACTTGTTTCATGATTTTTTGATAAATTATTTTTATAATAAATAAAATAAAATAAACATCATTTTAATATTTTGCAAACTTTTATTTTAAAAACCAATGAGGAAGATGGGGAAATTTTTTTTAAAACATGTTGTTTGCACACATGCAATAAGTGTATGCCAAAACACACACAGGCGTGGAGCATACTCAACAAACAAAACAAACATAATGTGCATAAAATCTAATATCAATAAACCAAGAAGTTGTTGATTCTTTTAAAACCATCTGTTAGGTCTGAACATTTAAGTTGGCATTATATCACAAGTGACAAGGGGTGACATGATAATGGAAGATGACGTGGTTATGATGACTTGGTAAAAAGGAGAAATGACTAGAATGATGATGTGGCTAAAGCATGGTAACATAGCATATGAAGATATCAGACTTAGAAAATCATGTTGGAGACTATGTTTAGAGAAATTCCTCTCAATGGACCATTTTTGAAAAGAACTATTTTTGGAAGGAAGATCAAGGTAAAGGGGTCTCATAAAAAAGGTAAGTTTTATCTTAGGTGTGATTTTATCTATCCTTGTTAGATCCGGAATAATAAATCATATCTTTCGTAAAATTCCTTTTATGAGAGATCTAGTTTTAAAAGAGAGGAATAATCTATTCTTGGCAAGAATAAAAGCTCATCATGAAGATTGCATGGAGCTTAGTTTGGTGTGAAGCTATTTGAAGACACAAACTAAGAAAGGCAATGGCAAGCCAATATGATTCTCAAGACCATAATTAGCAATACAATTTAAAGAAAGACCTAAAGCTAATTATGAGCGGAGCTATTCAAGGAGATAAATCTTATATGGGAGATTGATTGAAGATCACTGAAGATTTGATTGAAGATTTGAAGATCTAAGTATGGATGATTGAAGATCATGCTTGAAGATATTGAATGCTAAACTTGGATGAGATGAGATCAAGTTTAATAACAATATTTCCATGATTCAAACGAAAATCACATTGGAAGACCAAACTTGGACCAAGTTTGGAAAGAAGATCGGGAGATCTTCGGTGACCATCTTTACTGAGATGGTTGCGTGCGCCTTGATAGGCGTGACCCTCGGGAAAGGGACCTGCTGAAGTGACGTGAGGAAGGAAGCGGTTGCAGGCATAAGGAGCTTGGGATGAGTCAACTACTACGAAGCGGACTGAAGGAACTAGGAGGGTTGAAGATGTCGCAAGTTCGGTTGCAACGGGCTAGAACGCAGTCATGTTTAGTAAGGTGGGCAGTGTTGCAACTGGGTGTTGCAATATCTAATTTTGAAAAGTGTCCAAGTTAGGAAGCCGGGGAGAATTGTAAAATAGGAAGGATCTAATGGACATATGTGCGTCTACATAAGATATCCTGCTTAAAGATTTAGGATGAGCCACAAGCGAGAGATCTTTTGGTGAGGGTTGGGAAGAGTGGGCATCGGGCAATCTTAAGAGGGTATTCTTTGTCTTAAGAGAGTAAGGGAGTGTTGTACTCTTTATTTTATAACCTCTTTTAGTAGATTGTTTCTCCGAGTTTGGTCTCTCAGATGTAAGCAAGGTTGTGCCGAACTGGGTAAGCAACTTGTGTGTCTTCTTTCTCTTACTTGATTGTATGTGTGCGCTTTATATTCTTATGAGATTGAGTGACTCCCCTAAACACACTAACCCACCGGAACTATCACCATCTTCATAACCATTTTAAAATAACTTTTTCTATAAAATAACTTTATAAAACCATTCTAAAAGCATAAAAACAAAAACCGAATTAAGTAACCTTTATTTTCTCAAACATATAAGTAAGCACAATATATAAATGATTATACCTCAAAACACATCTAACAAATATAAAATAATTGATATAAATATAGATGAATAAAATATTAAAAAAAATCACAGATGAACAAACAAGATAATTTACCCATTGCTCATCCATTAAGTGTTAGCATTGGGTATTATGGTATTTCACACATGGAATTTTGTTTTACGCCTTCAAAAGGATGGAATCATCAAGACTCAAGAGGTCTAAGATTAGGACAAAGGACTGACCTGTCTTCGCGGAAGCCTCCTTTTGTATATAGGTTGATGATAGTCAACTTATTATAAATATTAAAAAAATTTAATATTAATTCGTAGAGCCAAAGTAAGAAGAAAAGGTTGATTGCGCAAGCTTAAAAAAATTATAAATATTAAAAAAATATATTACTTCAAACTTAGAAATTATAATACTTATTATTTTAATTTTACTGGCATTAATTCTAATTTTATATCTAAAATTAGATGTAAAATATACAATTTTATTAGTCGAGTGAGTTTAACTATGCTGGTTTGAAGCAAGTAAGGTTATTAGTAGATTTAATTATTAGTAAATAAAATAGTTATAACTTCTGTACACAGTCTAATTGATATATAAGTTGTGCAATCCTCTTTTAAAATATCTCCTTGTTTCTTTTTGAATTTTTTTAATGTATCGGTAAGCTCACCAACGTACATACTGTTGTAATTATTAAGTCATGTAAGTGGTGTTTGGTTGAATGTATCTGTAAATACAGTGAATTTTCAGTTACAATATAACTAGAAATGCATGAATTTTAAAATACAGTGTAATCAAATTCGGTGTTTGGTTAGATGTAATCTATGATATTGTATTATAAGATTTTGTATTTGGTTAGAGGAATTTGTAAATTTGGAATTGAAAATCTTTTATATACTATAATTTTGAATATCATTTTAATGATTTTAAGTATTATATTAATTAGTTTACCTATTAATTTTATTATTAAATTAGTTATTAAATTTATTAGTATATTTATTAAATTATTTATTATATTTTATAATTTTTGAATTTAATTGTTAACCCAACAAGAAGAGTATCGTTAAAATTTTCATACATTTTTAGCATGTTACTTAATAATTTTAATTATTGTATTGGTCATTTTAACTATTTAATTTTATTATTAAATTAATTATTATATTTTATAATTTTGCACTCAACAAAAATGCCCATGAATGTTTAACAATACTTGATTTTCTTTAGTTTGTCACATATAGGTCAAATGCTATGTATGCGCAGGGACGGAACCATGACTTGAAGGTAGGGGGTCTGAAGCTTAAAGGCAAAACAAAAAAATAAAAATAAAAAGTTAAAAAATAATCTAATAAAATAATTATTTTAAATGAAGAATAATGTGCTAATATAACAAAAATTTGAATACACATATTAAAAAAATATAAAGTATAATTTAAAATTTTGTTATTACTAATAGCAAATATATGAGATTTTCAATAATTTAACTAATAAGAATGCATCTCAAGTTTGTATTTTTTTTAAATATGGTAAAATTGATCCCTCTCACTACAAACAACCAAATTATTATTTATAAATTTTTTTTTGTTGTTTCACTCTAACATATACGGTACATTATAACATATATGTATATATGTTAGGCCTCATGATAAATTCAAACTTTTTAAAAATTACTAAAATTTGTATATAAGATTTATTTTATTAAAATTTTGAAATAATAGTAATTTTTAAATTAAAAAATAAAATGCGAAAAAAAAATGCATCAAGTGGGATTTGAACTTGGGTGGGTCAAGAGATTACATATCTTATGGATAAACCCACTAAGCACTCAAGCACACCCACATTCCACACTTTCATATGTCCAAATATTGTATTTTAGATGAAATTAAGTACGTAAAACCAAATCCCTTATTGGAGGTAATTTAAGTTACATGAGATTTTGGAAACTAGTGAACCAAACACTGGATTTTTAAAACCCCAATAACTCGAGTTACATATAACTCCAAATCCCTTTAAACAAACACTACCAATAGTAAACAAGTTCATTCGTGTGCATAGTTGCGGCGCTACATGTAGACCCAAAGGTGGCCCTCCCAGGTCCCCCTGATATTTTAAAACCTTTAATATATATATATATATATATATTAATCTATCTTAAATTTATAAATTAATATATATAATATAAGATCAAATGGCTCTACCAATATTTTAATTTATCTTTAAACTTCAAGTCAAAGGGGGCGATCATTAGGCTTTTCATAAACAGCTAATAGTCTATTTTAAAACTAAAAGTTCAAGTGGACCTTGTAATATCTTCATAATTCTTACTCTTAGCTCCACGTTGGATCCCAAGGATGGTTATAAATCCTTTAGGGGCCGTTTGGTTCGTAATAATGATATATTATTATGGTAATGAGATTACCGTGGTAATATGATCGGGAATGTTATATGCCCGAAAATGTTGTGGCAATATGAGATTACCATGTTTGGTTGATTATTTATATTACTGGTAATCTTTCATTATTATGTTTGGTTAGTCATGGTAATCACCTCAGTTTTATGTCAAATTTACCAAAATACCCTAACATATAAAATTTTGAAGAATATAATTTAAAGTATTTAGATAAATAAATAATTAAATTCTAATATTAAAAATTATTTTTTACAAAATTTTAAAATACCTTTGTATTTACCAAATTACCCCTAAATATAAAATTTTGAAAAATATAATTTTAAGTATTTAGATAAATAAATAATTAAATTATAATAATAAAAAAATATTTTTTTACAATTTTTTAAAATACCTTTGTATTTACTAAAATACCCCTATATATAAAATTTTGAAAATTTTAATTTAAAGTATTTAGATAAATAAATAATTAAATTATAATATCAAAAATTAATTTTTTCACAAATTTTTAAAATACCTTTGTATTTACCAAAATACCCCTACATATAAAAATTTGAAAATTTTAATTTAAAGTATTTAGATAAATAAATAATTAAATTATAATATCAAAAATAATAAGGGAAAATAAAAACTAGGGCTTTGATAATGAGTGTAATAAGGAATTAGATTAAATGAGTGGGGGCATAATTGGAAAAAAAACATTACACATTACCACCAACTTGGTAATGTGGATGGACACCTATTTGGGTGGTAATTACATTACCACCTTATTTGGTAATATTTCACTAATCTCACATTACCATCAACAATACCACTGCTATAGTAACTAAACATGGTAATCTGAACACATTACCACCAGATTCCCTGTAATATTTTCACATTACCGCGAACCAAAACCCCCTTAGTATTGATCATATTTGTTGCCTCGTGGAAAAATATTATTCTCTTGATTTTACTAAGTATGAGAATAAAAGCTTGAAGTTCCAATTACAACATTATGAGTTCAATGTCCTAAATTATCCAAAATTGCAGAATCTATCCACAATTTCTAAATTTTGTCAAGGATTAGCAGAAACACGAATGTCGAAAGTGTCGATAGTATACTTTTGGTTAATTTTGTTGTTTATATTGAGAGAGCCATTGTTGAAACTTGGGTTTCAACTCATAATATGGGGGGAGGAGGAGCGGGCGGCAAAATAGATATATATTTTTTATATATGTTATATCATAATTGCCAAGCAATATATTTTTTTATAATTAAGTTTCCTTAATAATAATTATATAATTTTTGGGGGAATAGATATACTTTTTTATATATGTTATATGATAGTTTATAAAAATAAGATGGTCAAACAATATATTTTTATAATTAAGTTTCCTAATAATCTATAGTCTATAGATATATTTAAAGTAGATGTATAATCTGGCTTAAGAGCATTTTAAGAAGTAATTATGATTTTTTTAAATATTTGTTTGCATTAATTATGAAATTAGTAATATAAAAGTTTAATTGCTTTCATTAATTTTGTATTAAATACTCTATAAAATCTTTCAAACTAATTATAGTGATTCAAAAATATTTGTTTGCGATAAATGTATGCCTATATGGAGTTATCAAATCATAAATTTTTTTTTTTTGCCAATTTACAAGTCATAATTGAAACCCGCCATTTATCTTGGATAAAATATTATTGCACTTAAAAAATATTTTTTTGCATTAATTATGAAATTAGTAATATAAAAATTTAATAGCTTTCATTAATTTTGTATTAAATACTCCATAAAACTTTTCAAAACCAATTATAGTAATTGAAAAATATTTGTTTTGTGATAAATGTATGCTTATAGGGAGTTATCAAATCATAATTTTTTTTTTGTCAATTTGCAAGTCACAATTGAAACCCGCCATTTATCTTGGGTTAAATCTAAGTAAATTAGAAAAAATTAAAGACATTAAAATATAGAATATAATTAAATGATGAAAGATATTGAAACTCCAGAAACCAGATGTATTTCTAAAATATGATCATTGATTTAATTTTTAAAATAAGATATAGAAGAGGTTGTGATATCTATTATTGTGTAATTAAATTTTCTTTACCTTTTCATTTCTATTCTATTTTTTATTTTTATTTTTTGAATAGTTTTAATTACTTCACGTGCATTTGTTTTTTTTTATTTTCTCTTAAAAACTATCTGCATAAATGTTATAATTTCATTAATTAAACTATTTTATTTCAAATTATGTCATATATAATATTGTCTCTACAACCACCAAAATTATAACAAACTCAAGGGGAATTTTGCCTAGTAATTATATAATTTTTAAGGATTCCAATCAAAGACAAAGGAGCCAAAACCCAAACGGGTTTGGATCATTGAATCCAAATCCTGCGGATCCGTTAACCAAGATCCGCCAACAATTAAGAACCGTTATCTCTCTTTCATTTTAGATCTGGTATTGGATTTTTGGTCGTCTGTGTTCATTTCACTATGATTAATATAGTATTGAAGTATTTTAGAATCTGATGAACTAGCAAAGATGATCTTAACTGGCTTAATGCAATGAGGAATAGCAACTGCCGCAGATAATATTTTCTAGTTTTTTAATTTTGTGATTGCATTCTTAGAAATCAGCAATGCCATTGGTTGAACATTGGTGTGTATCCACAAGGAATAGTTTCTTATCAAATCTACTCCTTGTATTTGTCCAGATTATTGAACTGTAGGATGCAACTAGCTACTGACATACTTACTAAACAAGATAATTGGACTGCAAAAATTTTCTATATACTCTCTCCATTACTTTTCTTTACTGGCTACGTGCTCGAAATTTGTTTAAACCCCCTCTATTTCTTTTATCGTACACACAATTCCATGTTTTCTTTATCTCATTTTATAATATCGTTACATTTATTGGGCTCACAAAATCACTCCCAACACCTTTATCGAATCATCGTTTAATTAAATACGCGGGCGAACGATATGTACGAAGATATAAATTGGTGAATACCTTTAAAAATAATTAATACGAATTAATTCTAATTTATTACTCCCTCCGTCGAACACATGTCGCGTTTATAGATTTATAAAATTGTTGGTCGCTTATAATATCAAGGGCAATAAGTTTATTCCTAATTTTACTCTATCTTCAATTTTCGAGCTTATATCAAACGGCAGGAAGTAATATTTATACCCCAAGAAAATACATACGGTGGGAAAGACAGTAAGACTCCTATTGCTGAGCCATGCTAAAACTTTGGGAGCACTTACTACTCATATCCTTCTTAATTCTCAAACGACGCATTTAGAACCATTTTGACGGAGTATTTTCTTTTTACAAAAATTACTCTAACACTTTGCGGAATTCTATCATGTTGGAATTAAATACGAGTAGTAGGAAATGCGAAGACATAAATTGTGTAATTTCGAAAAGATAATTAATATAAAATTTTGTGAATAATCAAATTTCTGTAGACGGCAGGTCAATTCACCCACAAATAAAAAGGAACGGAGGGAGTATTTTTCACATTAAAAATTTTGAACAGCATTAAATAATTTTTTTCCTAAATTTACCTTTTAATTTAATATACTTGTAAAATTTTCAATAAATCACAATCAACTAAACATTAAATCTTATACTCCAGTTAGTGGAGTTTAAAATAGGGGTAGTTTTGAAAAGTAATAAATTTTTTTTATAAAATATAGGTAATCAACTAACTTCAATCAATTTTTTTTAATCGATGTGAATTAGGTAAATGTAACAAGTAAAAATGAACGGAGGGAATATACAATAGCATTGGATTGAAAATGTTGTTATGGATTGGCGGTGGTTATGATAAGGATGAAAGTTACAAGTTGGGTTTGAGAAATATCGAAGCTCCTATATTGAAGAAAACATGTTCATGTGATTTCCTATCTTACAAATTAAGATTTATTTAGATTCTATATATGTACGTACTGATGACTTTTATGTTGTGAAGCCTGCAGCGCTTTTGTGGCATAACTACTCATTACATCCAGCAACTTCATTTTCCATCAAAATAACTACAATGTCATGCCCACTATTTAAGTTTTAGGACATTTTAAGGTTTAGTTATTAGGTAATGTGCTGATATGTTTTATATTTGAATATGCATTTGAAGGTGATGTTTCTAACTCTATATGAATATTTAGGTAATTGTTACAAAATTTGGAGAAATTGATGAAGGCAATTATTTGGATCACATGACAGCCTAACTGAGTCAATGATTGATCCAAATAGCTAAGCTCATACTTCATATTTTAAATTTCAACTGGCCCAGTCCAGCCCAAACATGCTAGTGTACTTCAAATGTAAAGCATGCTAACAAAATTTTATCTAACAGTCTATCTTTTCTTAGCTATATCTCTTTCCTACTCATGTTATATTCAATTTTATCCTATCATGTTCACCAACCCACCGTAAATACATATTTTAGAAAAAACAAATAAATAGTGTAGTTTATTGAGGAATTTCAGTGCCTCAATTCGGATTAGTATAGAGCTTATGGCTTCTAGAAAACTCACGAGTCAAATACCTAAAAAAAATTATTAATTTTTTTTTTAAATATGGACAATCAAACTCTTAGCATTTACTTTAGAGGAAAATAAAATATCAACTCTTTTATCGGAGATTATAGTCATTCTAGACATATAAAATAGGAAAAAAAAATCAACTCACTCAACAACAACAACAACAACAAAAAAGCTACATAATAAAATGGAATTTTTTATTTTTCAGTTTTTCCCCTTGGCAAATTAAGGGGATTCCTTGCCATCTCCCCCTTTAGAACTTTCATTTTTTTTTTTGGTGATCTTTGAAAACCTTCCAATGTTTTAGCTTTGATCAATATGATTTTTTTACATTTATTTAGATAAATAATTTTTTTAAATAATTTCCTATTATTAAATATTTTATACTAACCAACAATATTCCTTCTATTTATAGTTAAAATTTAATTGGCTGGTTTTTTTTTTAAATATAAGTATGCATGAAACTGACTCAATTTTGACTTAATAACATTTTATTAATAAATATTTTGAAAGCAAATTAAATAATTTATAATTACATAAAAAGGTCATTATCAATATTAATTTCAAAACATTTGGTGGAAAATTTAGACCCACAGGTGATAAAATTATGGGGATATATATATATATATTATATTATATTTTTTGAATATGTATATTTGTAACCCAAAAATCAAAATAAAAATC